>NW_024517096.1:162326-452059 GCF_017590135.1 Pyrgilauda ruficollis | reverse complement strand
GGTTGGAGGGTCACCAAAGCACACCCTCCCCCCTTTTTCCCCCCCTCGCTTTTTGTCTCTTTTTTAAAAATTCTTTTTCCCCTTTTTTCTCCCCTCCCTCCTCGCTCGGGCTGATTTTACTCGAGAAAGGCAGCGCTTTGCCTAAGTAAATCTCCAGATTTCAGGGACTTTAATAACTTTCCCACATGCTCCAGGGGCTTTTGTCGGCGGAGCCGCAGCAATAGCGGGGGGGGGGGGGTCCCCCCAAAAAAAAAAAAAACCCTCCTGGCGAGCGGGGAGAGGCGCTGCGAGCTCCGCGGCCGCGCCGCCGGGCTGGGAGCGCGGGTGTTTATTTTGAAACAAAAGCGCGGTTGTGAGGTTCAGATGTTCAGGTGACCCTGTTTCTTGATCTGCGTAAATATAATTAAAGTCCTTTTTGTGGCATTAATAAAGAGTTATTTGTACACCATTTCCAGGGCAGCACAAAGAGCACCTTTATGCGGCACAAGTTGCGAACGGAGTCCAATTTATACAAAAATTTTTGTATTTTTAGCCCTGGACTCTGTTTGCACGGAGCCTGTGGAAAAGCGAGAACCCCTTTTCTGGTCCCCCTGTAAAAATCTGATAAATTTCTTTAAAAAATAAAGCCCTATTGAGAGCGTGCCGTTAACCCCTTCGGCGCCGGGGGCGGCCGGAGGAGCGGGGCCGCCGTGGCGGGGCTTCCCCGCGGGGGGGGAGGGGGACACCGGGGGACACCGGGGGACCCCGCCGGGACCGGGCTGTCCTGCCCCGCCGCCGGCTGCGGCCGTGAAGGGCGGGAGCATCCTCCTTTGATTATTATAATTAATTTTTTTTCCCCCCTTTTTGCTGCTGGGAGGAGAGAGGGGGAAACCCTGGCGCGGCTTCGCCTCGGGGGTTCCCTGCCGGGATGCTGCGATCCCCGGGGCGCCCCGAGCTCTGCCCGCGGCTCCCCCCGGAGCCGGGCACCCCCCGGCCGCCTCCTGCCTCTCCTCCCGTGGGATTTTTTTTTTTTTTCCCCTTTCCCCCCGGTTTTTTGGCAGAAGCTCCGCGGCGCGGGGGGATCCCGCTCCGCCCGCCGCTGTTGGGCGTTTAGCGAGGTTAATCCCGGGTTAATCTCCCGATTACCTCGGCGGGCTTCCCCCGCCGCGGGAGCCGGGCCGGGAGCGGCGCCGGGAGCGGGGAAGGGACGGGAAGGAGCCGCGGCTCGGGGGGGACACGAGCGGCGGAGCCCCCGCGCCCAGCCCGGGCCGCCTCCGCCCGCCGCTCCGGCGCTGCGGATTTCGGATTTTTGGCAAGAATTGAGGCTGGGGAGGGGAGGAGGAGAAGGGGGTGGGCAGCGCAGCGGCGATGCCGAGCCCGGGCAGCCCGGGGCGAGCCCAGCCCGGCCCGGCCGCGCTCCCCCGGTGCCCCCGGTGCCCCGGCTCCGGCTCTCCCTCCCCGGCTCGCCGAGAAGCCGCATGATGCAATCGGAAGGGAAAGAAGACGGAGGGGAAGGAAAAAAATCCAGCGAGAAAAAGCGCTAAAAAGACCCTTTAAAGATACCGATTCGAGGGGGAAAAAAAAAAATTAAGCAAAAACCTAAAAAAAACCCTTTAAAAATACCAAAGGGAGGGGAAAAAAAAAAAAAAAAAAAAAAAAAAAAAAAAAAAAAAAAAAACCAAAAAAACCACCCAACCGGTCCCGAGGCAGGCTCCAGCGAGGAGCAGGGAATCCTCCTTACCTGCAGCAGCCAGTGGAAGGTCTCTCCGATTAAAGGGAATCCCATGGAGCCTTTGGGGATTGGTAGCTTGCAGGTTTTGTCGCGGGTGGCAGCCCAGCGGAGCTGCCACAGCTGTTGGGACACGGCCAGCAGCAAAGTCAGTGACACCAAGCACGCGGCGAGGGTAGCCAGTGCCGAGACGAGATCAAAACTTGCAAAAAGCATATTTGGAAAGAAGGGAGGAGGAGGAGGGTGGGGAGAGTAAACGGCCCCTTGACAGGCACCACGCTCGCACCCACACACACGCGCGGGGAGACGGCGAGTGCGGAGCGCCCGCTCGGCGCTGCTTGGGGGGTCCTGGGGCGAGGGGGGCCCCGGCTCGCCCCCCTCCGAGCTGGCAGGTTGGGGAAGCGGCGAGGGGAAAGGAGGAAAAAAATTAAAATTTAAAAAAAAAAATTTAGAGGGGAAAGAAAAAAAAAAAAGCTGTGGTGGCTCTGCCCCTCGCTGCGAAGTTTGGGCTTGTTTGGGGGAAACTTGACAGAGTGACAGGGAGAAAAAGCACCACGCGCGCACGGGAAGAGAGGGGAAAGGGGAAATCAGCGCGCCCCCTCCCCAAAAAAAAAAAATGGGGTGGGGGTGATGAGGAGGGAAAAAGGCGAGGGGGAAAATTAGCCAAAAAAAAAAAAAAAAAAAAAAGAAAAAAAAAAAAAAAAAGGGGGGGGGAAAGGAGCGAGACTTAAAAAAAAAAAAAGTTAAAAAATCTTAAAATAATTCAGCCACGAGCTGGAGAGATGGAAGAATTAAATAGCTGTATATATGTATCTACACACACGCAGCGAGCCGGTTCGGTTTATAGCTCTATCTCTACATATATATAAATATCTCCCTATAAATACAGATCTCTCGCGACGCCGCTTATTTGGGAGCCCCAGACTTTTCACCAGACTTCTGTAAGGAGGAGGAAGAGAGGAGGGAAGGAGAGAGGGAAAAAAAAAAAAAAAAAAAAAAAAAAAAAAAAAAAAAAAAAAAAAAAAAAAAAAAAAAAAAAGGAGGGAGGCAGGGCTGCTGGGCAAAGCCCCCTCTGCACTGTTCGCTTTGAGGCAAAAGAAAGTCAAATGTGTGTTTATATAGAGGCGGGGAAGCCGGGGCTGGGCCGGCCGCCAGCGCCGCTGCTCCCCCCGCGCCCCCACCCGCACTTCAGAGGCTCGGGGGGGCCGGGCCGGCCCGGGGGACGCGGCGCTGGAGCGTGCGAGCCCTGGCGCGGAGCCCGCGGCTCGGTCACGCCGCTCTGCTCGGCCTCATCCTCCTCCTCCTCCTCCTCCTGCTGCTCTTTCTCCTCCTCTTCTCCTCCTCCTCCTCCTCCCGCTGCTGCTCCTTCGCCGCCGCCGGCCTGCGGAGAGACGAGCGCGGCTCAGCCCCGCCGGACCCCCGCCCGCCTTAACCCTTGGAGGGGAGCTGCGGGAGCCGGGAGCCGTCCCCCCGGAACCCTGACCCCCCCCCCCAGGCGAGGGTCTCCCCGGTATTTAATCCGGGATTGTCTCCTCAGTGCTCAGCCCGAGATCCTTTTCCCCGTGCCACAACCCACCCCGGGATTTGATCCCCCTGGGATTGTCCCCCCGATACTCAATCCTTGCTCCTTTACCACAACCCCCCCGGGATTTCATCCCCCTGGGATTGTCCCCCCGATATTCAATCCTTGCTCCTTTACCACAAACCCCCCTGGATTTGATCCCCCTGGGATTGTCCCCCCAAATATTTAACCCTTAACACTTCACCCGGCAAAATTTTCTTCCCCACAGGAATTCCCGCAGTCAATTCCCCCTTTTCAATGACCCTCCCCACAATTCATCCCCTAATTATTTTTCCCTGTCCTTGATTTCCCTCTCTGCCCCCACCCAGGCACAGATTTACCTGACATTAATTCACCCCAATCATTGATTTTTTTTGCCCTCCCCATTAATTTCTCCCTGTCTATGGATGTTCCCCTTCCATAATTTCCTCCCGGGAATAATTTCCCTCCCCCTTTGACGATCCTGACCCCCCTCCTTTCCCCCTTATTTCCCAGATTTCTCCCATTACAGAATTGCCCCCACCAAGATTTGCCCCCCAATTATCTCCCCCTTTGCACTAATCCTAAACACCCTCCCCTAATTACCAGTGATAATTAACCTCGCAATGATTTCCTCCTTGCCCCCACCACATTTTGGGGTCTTGCTCTAGTTTATCTTATTGGAGGGGGGGGATTTTCCTGCCCGCTGATTCCCAGGCCAGGCTGGGTGACGCCGCTTTTCCCAGGGCTGTCCCCATTGTCCAGGACGCTCCAACCCCCCCAAAATTCCCTTTTTCCAGCCCCCCGGGATGGCAGCAGGTACCGGGGCCGCCCGCTCGCAGCCACGCATTTGCTTCAGATTACAGGAAAAACAAAAGTTCTTTGAGTGCCCCCTTCCCCTGCGCCCCCTCCTCGCCCCTCCCCGCCCGGGTCCGCTCTGTTCCCGCGGGGAGCGCAGGGAAGAGGGGCCGGGGGTCTCCCCGAACCCCTTTTAGCTTTGGGGGGAGCCAAGCTGGACCCCCTTCCCCGCGGGATCCCCCCGGAGCATCCCAATTCCCGCATCCTCGCACACCCATCCCCGCCACCCGCTCCCCATTCCCGGCGATGGAAACCCCCTCCCCAAAACCACATCCCGTGGGAATCCCCGCCACCACCGCGGCGCATCCCGGTGCGGGGACTCCTCCTTTCCCCCCGCGCGTCTCCCCAGGGTGGGATCGCCCCCTCTGGAGCGGGGATCCCTTCCCGGGGCTGGCGCATCCCGGCCCGGAGCCCCCCGAGCCCGGCCCGGAGCGCCCCCCGCGCCCGCCGCTCGCTCCCGGCCCGACGGCCCCACCCGGTGGCGGCCGCGGGTACTGCAGGAGGCGGCAGGTGGAGCTGGCCCTGTCCCCTCCTGTCCTTGTCCCCTCCTGTCCCCTCCTGTCCCCTCCTGTCCCCTCTGTCCTCTCCCTGTCCTTGTCCCCTTCCTGTCCCTGTCCCCTTCCTGTCCTTGTCCCCCCCCTTGTCCCCCCCTTGTCCTCTCCTGTCCGTCCCTGTCCCCTCCCTGTCCTTGTCCCCCTCCTGTCCGCTCCTGTCCCTGTCCCCTTCTTTCCCATGCGTGTCCCTGGGCTCGGCCCCAGTCGCTTCTCCAAAGCATCTTCCCAAAGCTTCTTCCCAAAGCTTCTTCCCAAAGCTTCTTCCCAGAGCAGCTTCCTGAATCTCTCACACACAAATCTCCCCGTCCCAAAGCACCTTCCCCAAAAACATTCCCAAAAAATCTTCCCACAATACCTTCCCAAAAAATCTTCCCACAATACCTTCCCAAAACTTCTTCCCAAAGCAGGTTCCTGAATCTCTCACACAAATCTCCCCATCCTCTTCCCAAAGCCTGAAAAACATTCCCGAAAAACATTCCCAAATACCTTCCCTGAATACTTTTTCAGTCCCTTCCCAAAGGGTCTTCCCAAAATATTTGCCCCAAGTGGCTCCCAAAGCGCCTCACTCTGTCCCAACTCCCCTTCCCAAAAACCTTCCCAAAGCATCTTCCTGAAGGCCCTTCCCAAAATATCTTCCCAAAATTCTTGACCGAAGTGGCTCCCAAAAGGATCTTCCCAAAGCACCTCTCACTCTGTCAAAGCATCTTCCCAAAAACTGCTCCCAGAGAATGTTCCTGAAACACCTGCTCCAGGCACCTCACACCTTCCCAAAATGCCTTCCCCAAACTCCTTCCCTAAACACCTTCCCAAAATGATCCCTGACCCCAGAGCCTGCTGTGGAAAACACTCCCTGGAATTCCCAGCCTTCCCTCCTCCTTCCTTTTCCGTGGAAAAATCCATCCCTGGATGCCTCCCTAAAGCAGCAGAATTCCTGTCCCAAAATCTTCCCAAGTGTGTGGAAAAGCCCCTCTGAGGAGCAGGAAAAGGGGCAGGGATGAGCCAGCGGCATGGAATTCCATAAGAATTTTAGGGAAATGTCTAATATTTCTTTTTCCACTACTGGAAACTCAAGGAGAAAGTGGGAAAGCCTAAAGAAAAAAAAAAAATGTGGGGTTTAAAGGGTTTCTCTTGGAGCAGATTCCCACTCTCTGGAGGTAAATCCAGGCTTTTCCAAGGTCGAACCTGGAGCTCAAGCCGGATCTGCGGGATGCAGCCACAAAAAAAAAAAAATGTGTGGGGTTTAAAGGGTTTTTCTTGGAGCAGATTTCCACTCTCTGGAGGTAAATCCAGGCTTTTCCAAGGTCGAACCTGGAGCTCAAGCCGGATCTGCGGGATGCAGCCACAGCATTCCCAACTTTTCCTGGAGCCTGGGGAATTTTATCATCCATCCCCAAACAAAGCCAAGGGGCCGTGAAATCGCAAATGGGGTGGGGAAAGCACCGGGAGAGCGACAATTCCAGAGGGGAGAGGGGCAATGGCACCGCCGGATTTCCCATCGGGAATGGGAATTCCGGGACCTCATCCCCCAGGATGGGTTTGGGCTGAACCACTCCCAAATCCCGGGGTTCAATCCTGCTTTTCCCACGGGGTTGGACCCCGGAGTCCGATTTTGTGACACAAATGAGACCCTGAATTCCTGCCTTGGGAAAACCAGGGAATTTCAGGAGGGAACAACCTTTCCGCAGGAAAAGCTCCCTCCAGGCTCTCCCTCTACCTGGGCCATAAAGCACCAAAATCCCCTTTTTTCCCAAATTTCCTGGGATTTCCCGTGCCAGGAGTGGGCAACGCTCTCCCTGCAGCTCCTGAAATTCCCGGTGCTGTTCAATTCCAGCTGGAGGGAGCAGCAGAGAGTCCCGGAGGTTCACCCGGAGCAGCATTCCCGGGATATCCCCATTCCCAGGGAACTTGGGAAAGCTCTGCCTCCCCAGGTCATCCCAAAAGAGCTGCGGGGGTCTCTCCCTGCACACAAAACCTCCCGGTGGGAATTTCCCTTCCCTGTTTTCCGCTCCCTGGCACAGGCAGCTGCACCCCCTCGGCCGTGAGGATGGATTGGATTCCCCGAGAAAATTCCAGAGGCGCTTCCAGGTAATTTCCTTTTTAATTCCTTTTTAAATTTTTTTCCTTTCCCAAAATCCCTTCTAAAATCATCATTTATTTTTCTCCTTCCCCGAGGCTTCCTCACATCCCTTCCCTATCTTTTTTCCCCCACATCCCAATTTCCCCTTTCCTTATCCAGACAAAACACTCCCAAGGGGAAAACTGGGAAAAACTTGGAAGGCAGAGGTGGAATTTTCAGTTTTCATGTCTCAGTCCATGACTCTTTTTTTTCTTTTTTTTTACCTCATCCCCTATGTAATTTCAAATATTTAATTTAAAAAAAAACCCTAATTCATCCAAATATCTTTAATTTTCCAGCTGGGATTTCCTGATGATGATCCATTAGGAATGTTGATCCTGGTTTTTTTTGCTTTGATTATGGGGTTTATTTCCATTAATTAATATTAATTAACAGTTTCAGAGCCAATTTAATAACTGGGATGCACCACAAGCTCCTTTCCCGCTCTCATCCACCTGCAGAGGTGAAGCTCAGCAGGGCAGAATCCAGGGAATTTTACATTCCAGGGGAATCCCAGCTCCAGCCCCTTTGGAATTGAACCACTGCCCCTTCCAGGCTGATGATGAGGAGTGAGGAAAATCCACCCCAACCCTGATGGGAAAATCAGGGAATTCCAGATTGGAAGTGACCTTAAATATCCCATTCCAACCCCATGCCCTGGGCAGGGACAACTTCCACAATTCCAGGGAATTCTATCCAAAAATATTTCATTTTTTAACTCATCCTCCAATTTTATTGAATTTTTGCTCCCAACTCTCCAGCTGGATTTTTTTTTTTTTTTCATCCAAACGCTCAACTTGGAATTTTTGCATCCAGACTTTCAACCTGAATTTATTTTGCAGACAAACTTCCAGCTGGAATTTTTTGCACCCAAGCCCCCAAATGGAATCTTTTGCAGCCAAATTCCAACTTCTTCCCCTTATCCCCCAAACTTCCCAATTAATTTTTGCTCCTTCCTCAATTTGCTCTTTCCCCGCCCCCCCCAACATTTTGCCAGGGTTTCGGGAGCTGCTTCTCCCGCTGGAAGTGGAATTCCACCACTTCCCACAGCTGGGAATAGGCCCTCGTTCCTGGTTTGGGGCTTTGCTTCCTGAAATATTTTTCAAACCAGGCGCCTTTCCATCCCTGCACTGAAATTTGGGAATTGTCATCACCGCTTTTCCCACCCTCTGGGTGAACAAACAACCACCACCCCCTTGGGAAATCCCGCGGGAAGCGCCGCGGATATTCCAGGATTTCAGGCACAATTGGATGCGGCAGCACCCCAAACCCCCAAACCCCCATCTGGAAAAATCCCTGGGAAGAAAATCCGGATTATTCTCGCCACTCACCCAACCTCCAAGTCCAAGTTGGCCCCGGCGGCCGCTTCCCACTCCCGGGAAAACCCGGAGCGTTTTATAGCGTGGGAGCCGCGGTGGTCCCCGCCCACAGGGGGGAAAGTGCCGCTGGAAAATGAGGATTCCCAAGGATTTAGGGACGATGACAATGTCAAGCTTCCCTCCCCGAGCCTTGGGCCTTGACTCCATCAGCCCGCTCCCAAAATCCCGCTTTTTCAATTCCAAAGGTTCCAAGAGGTTCTTCAGTAGGGGCTCCCCCACTTTTACCCCTCCTGGGGGTTTTCCTTCCTTTTCCTTCTTTTTTTCCCCTCTTCTTTTCCTTTTTTTTTTCCTCTTGGTTTTCTTTTTTTTTTTAATCATTTTTCCCTTTTTCCCCCTCATTTTTGTGCCCTCTTTTCCTTATCCTTTATCCCTTTTTTCTTTCTTCTTTTTCCCCCTCATTTTGTCCCTTCTTTTCCTTCTTTTTCACCTTTATCTATTTTTTCATTTTTCCTTATTTCGCCTTCATTTTCATCCTTCTTTTTATTCTTCTTTTTCACCCTCATCACCTTTTTTCTTATTTCCCCCCATTTCTCCTTTCTTTTCATTCTTCTTTTTATCCTTTATCTTCTTTCCCCCTTCATTATTTGATAATTTCCCCCCTCTTTCTTCTCCTTTCCCCCCTCATTTTTCTTCTCTTTCCCCCTCTTTTCTCTCATTTTTCCCACTCTATTTTCCCCTTTTTTCCCCTCTTATTTTTCCCCTTTCCCCCCTCTTATTTTCCCCCTTTTTCCACCCCTTTTTTTCCTTTATTTTCCCCTTTTTTCCTTTTTTTTTTTTTTTTCTGAAAAGCCTCCGAAACCCAAATGTTTCTGCCCGGAGTTTATCAAATTACATTTGGGGACAAAGAGCTAAAGTGCATTTTCTTGAGGGCTTTGACAATTGGGGGAGCCAGCAAGGAAATGAAAAGAATGACAGAAAACCAAAGGCTTTTGTCGGATGCAGATCGGGAAAAGCCGCCCTTGGGGGGGCCTTTTCTTTCTCTTTTCCTTGGATTTCCTTCCCACTTTCTTTTCCCAGGTGTTAAACTCGGGGCTGTGGGAAAAAGCATGGAAAACCCCTTTGGATTGGGGGGTGTTAGAATGCTTAAATTCAGGTTTTTTCCTGGCTTTTTTTTTTTTCTTTTTTTTCAAAATTTTTAATTTTGGTTTTTTTTTGGTTTTTTTTTTTTTTTTTTTTTTTTTTTTTTTTTTTTTTTTAACAAAATGCCAGTGTTTCAAAGGAAAATGAAGCCCCTTTGGAAATGTGAAGCTCCGAGATAATGACCGGATCGCTCCAGGACTGGATGGGAACAGGTGATGCTTTTTTCCTTCCTTTCTTGTTCCCATCTGTCCTTTGTTCCATGGGAGACCGAGGAGAGACAGAAACGAGATCATTTTGATATTCCCCCTTTTTGTGCATCCGCCTTTTCCCGAGGAGCGCGGATGCGCCTTGGGCCCGCTCCAGGCGCCGCCAGAGGGGGGATGCGGCAGAGCCGCGGAAAAACCCCACCAAAACCCCATTAAAATCCCACCAAAACCCCGTTAAAACCCCACCAAAACCCCACCAGAACCCCAAAACTCAACTTTTGATCTCTTGAAAATCCAAACGTGGCTGGGCTGGGGCTGCTCCGACCCCGAGCTCCGGATGGGCCCTCAGGATGATGCTCCAGGGACAGCCCAACCCAAATCCAAAGAAATCCCTCTAAAAATGGGATTTTCCTACTGGGTTTCGGTGGAATTTTACTCTTTTTTGAGGCTTCACAATAAATGGAGCCCAACCAAATTTATCCCCATTCCTGATCCCTTTTCCTGCAATTTGTGGCCACTCTCAGCCTCTTTCCTCCCCAAAATCCTTCAATTCCTCCTCCAATCCCAATCCCAAGGCAACAATCCCCTCGGAGCATCCCAAACCCCAAATTCCCAGCAGAAATCCCCATGGGGGCTGCACAAGGAAAGTTTTGAGCTTCTGGTTTTGGGGTTTTTTTCCCCAATTATAAGAATTTTGCAGGATTTTCCCCTCACTTCTGGGTTGGATAAGCAGGAATGGAACTGGGAATATTTTCTGTGAATAATCCCAGGTATCCAGAGTTTCTACTTAGCGTCTTTTAGTTTGGAATTCTCCTCAGGAAGAAGACATCCTTTTCCTGAGTATCCCCTTTTAAAAATTTTTAATTTATTTATTTATTTATTTCAGATAATTTATTTTATCTCCCTTTCTCTACCAAACATTCCCCAAAAAAATCTCATTTAAATCCCAATCTGCCAGCACTTTCTGGGATTCATCCTGGTTTTCCAAACAATCTTCCTTTTTTTTTTTTTTAATCTGCTATCAGCAAACCCATCCTCCAAAATTTCAGCCCTTTTTCCAACCCATCCAGCTTTTCCCGGCCTGGATCTCCTGATAATTCGCAAAAAAAAAGGTGGAATGTGAGGGGTTTGTGCATCCTTGCAATATTCCAGCCTCCACTCTTCTCCAGGCCATGGAGAAAATTCCAAAGGAATAACGAGCACCATATTCCCCCACTCCAGAAGGAAAGGAAATCCTAGGGAACTTTCTCCCCTTATCCCAACACAAAATTCCAGGGAATGCAAGATGGGGAAATCCACGGGTAAAATATCCATGGATGTTTTAAAAAATGGTATTTTGGAGTTGTTGGTAAAACATGATTTATATCCCAAATATTTGATTATAAAACCTGGAAAAGGAGGCAACCCCAAGGAGCCACAGAATGGGAATATCCCAATGTTTGCTCTCTCCAAATCCAGGATTTCCTCCCTGAGAACGGGGCTGGGATTGATCCCATTATCCTGGATTTCCATCCTTCTCCCTGTGCTGAAGATTCCCACCTGCTCCCTCCCACATCTCTTCTCCCGTCCCTCTTCCCAGCTCATCCCAAAATCCTTGGGAAAAGAGGTTTCAAATCCCAAGGGCGTTTGTGGAGCGGGGATTCAAGGCTGGGGCCGAGCCCATTTCACCTGCCCATGGCTCCACTCTCATCCCTGAATCCTGACAGTTTTCCTTGCTGAACCCACTGGGAAAACAGGGAAAAGGGGAGAGGAAAGAAAGGAAAGGAACCAAGCCCCAAACGCCAGCCTCATCCAGAGGAAATTCCAGGTGGGATTTGCTGCCAAAGCGAAGGGCTCGGTGCCCTTGGACAACAGCCCAGGGTTCCTCTTCCTTGAGGACTCCCAAAATTCCACTTTTCCCTTCGGGATCCTTCTAAAATTTCCTTTTTTTTTTGGCTCAAAGAGCCAAAACTTTGGGTCCATCCTGGGTGAGGACCCATCACCCATCCCACCAGCCAAAAAGCCTTAAAAACAGGGAAAAATCTCTGGAATGAGGCCCTGGAGCAAGGATGTCACCCTGAGGACAGAGGTGGCCCAGAAATGCAGGATTGGGAAGGGATTGGGAAGGAATGTTCCATGTGCAATAAGTGGGATTTTTATCAAAGCAAGAAGGGATTTTCCTCTCCATTCTCGGAAAAAAAAAGTGAGGGAAGTTTGTGAGTGAGGAAGGGATTGGGGAAGAGGAAGAAATGACAGTTTTCCAGATGAAATTTTTCCTGGTTTGGGGAAGTTTTGGGGAGTTTTTCACTTTCTTTAAGGATGTGGAATGAAGCTGAAAGCACCATGACTCCGTTCCTTCCCAAAATCCTTCATCCCCTTTCCAACAGAACCTCTCTGGATCTTCCAAATTGCTGATGGGGCCTCGTGGTTCCAAGGAAACACAACGGCCCCATGGAAATCCATGGAATAAATTGGGATATCACTCCTGGGTGATGCTGGTTCTGAGTATTTCTCCACATCCTGAAACATACAGGAAAGGTTTCTCCAGGTCATCTTCAAGATCACCAAATTCCTCTCACAGAGTTTAGTTTTCCTTTCAGGAAAACTCAGAGAAACTTCCCTTCTTTTTAGGAAAACTCACAGAAACTTTTCTTCCTTTTAGGAAAACTCAGAAATTTCCATTCTTTTTAGGAAAACTCACAGAAACTTTTCTTCCTTTTAGGAAAACTCAGAAATTTCCATTCTTTTTAGGAAAATTCACAGAAACTTCCTTTCCTTTAAAGAAAAATCACAGAAACTTAATTTCTTTTTTGGAAAATTGCCCTAAAATCAAATTTGATCCTTGCTCCCAGTTAAAACTCAGGGAAATAAATTTGTATTTCATTTGAGCCATTTTCAGGGTTTCTAGAAGACAAAACCCATTATCCTGCATGGGATTTTCCAGATTGAGGATGGGAAGAGAAACCAGGAGATTTTTGGAAGAAAAACCCCATTTTCCTACATGGAATATCCTGGATTGAAGATGGGAAGGGAAATTGAGAGTTTTTGTAGGAGGCAAACCCCATTTTCCTGCATGGAATATCCCAGACTGAGGATGGGAAGGGAAATTAGGATTTTAAGGAATAAGTGGGGTGCTGGTGTGGGATAACCAGGGGTGTTGCCCCCTTTAAACATCCTCAACCCGAATAAATCCCCAAATGAGCCTCAGACATTCCAGATGAGGAGACCTCAGGACAAACCTTTCACCCAGAGATTTCCAGGGATCCGGGACCTGGGCAGGAAGTTGTTAACATTTGGGAATGAGGAGGCACCTGCTCCTCCTCACACAAACCCCTTCGGTCAAAGCTCATTTGCATTCATTAAGAGCCCGGGGTGATTAGCAGAGCCCTCCCCCCTCACCCGCCCTGAAAAGTCCCTCTTTCCGCTGGAGCTCCAGGACTGAGGCTGATCAGGTGACAGAGCAAAGAATTCGCTCTGAAAGAAGATTCATCCCCAGGGTCCGGCGCGGAGGCCTCGGAAGAGGCGGCTCTGCGGATCTGGGAGGCTCCGCTGCACCGGGATGTGTCCAGGCTCTCCCAGTTCCTGCTGCCGCCCATGAAGTGGGAGATGGGGATGATTCCCAGGATGATCTGGAGTTTTATCCCCCTTGTTGTGTTCTTCTTGCTTTGGTGTGGGAGACAGGGCCTCAATATTGGCATGAGTTGAGTGCACTTCCCAAGGCCATCCCTGTCACCGTGAGGCCATCCCCATTTCCTTGAGGATGTTCCCATCTCCATGAGGCCATCCCCGTGTCCCCAAGGCCATTCCCATTTCTATGAGGCCATCCCTGTCTCTCCCAGGCCACCCCTCTTTCCTTGAGGCTATTCCCGTCTCCCTGAGGCCATCCCCATTTCCTTGAGGCCATTCCCGTCTCCCCCAGGCCATTCCCATCTCCATGAGGCCATCCCCATCTCCATGAGGCCATTCCCATCTCCCCCAGGCCATCCCCATCTCCTTGAGGCTGTTCCTGTCTTCATGAGGCCATCCCCATTTCCTTGAGGATGTTCCCGTCTCTATGAGGCCATCCCCGTTGTCCCAAGGCCATTTCCGTTACTGTAAGGCCATTCCCGTCTCCATGAGACAATTCCCATTTCCTTGAGGCCAGCCCTGTGGCCCCGAGGCCATTCCTGTCTCCTTGAGGCCATTCCCATCTCCCGAGGCCATTCCTGTCTCCCCGAGGCCATTTCCATTTCCATGAGGCCATTCCCATCTCCCTGAGGCCACCCCTGTTTCTTTGAGACCATTCCCATTTCCTTGAGGTCATTCCCATCTCCCTGAGGCCATCCCCAGGCCATTCCCATCTCCCTGAGGCCATCCCTGTTTCTTTGAGACCATTCCCATTTCCTTGAGGTCATTCCCATCTCCCTGAGGCCATCCCCATCTCCCCCAGGCCATTCCCATCACTGTGAGGCTGTTCCCATCTCCCCGAGGCCCTCCCCGTCTCTCTGAGGGTCTCCAGGAGGGCCGAGTTGCTTTCCCAGATCCAGGATCAGGGATGGGAATTGCCGCTGGTGCTCCCTGCTCGGGCTCAGCGCCGGGATACTCACAAAGCACAACAGTGATGGGGGATTTGAAAGCAGATCCTGATCCTGAATTTCCAGATCCCAACACAAGGATGGACCCACGGACACTTCATCCCCTGGGATCAGGACGGGAATTGCTACCAGCGCTCCCTGCTCGGGCTCAGTGCCGGGATACTCACAAAGCCCAGAGACGAGGGGCTGGCACTTCCAGGAATGGGCTGGCACTTCCAGGGATGGATCCCAATGCTCCGAGCTGCCGTAAAATCCCCGGGATGTCCCTGTCCCGCTCCATTGTCCACCTCTGGCACGAGACGGTTCTCATTAAGGCCCGCAATTGATCTCCTGGCTTTGAAGGAAACAAGAAAGGAGGAACAATTCCAAGGGGATCCTCCTTCCTCCGGTCCAGGGGAACAAATCTGGCTTTAATTTCTTTTCCTTTTGGTCTCTCTGAGGGTCTCCAGGAGGGCCGAGTTGCTTTCCCAGATCCAGGATCAGGGATGG
This sequence comes from Pyrgilauda ruficollis, assembly GCF_017590135.1. Classification (NCBI taxonomy): domain Eukaryota; kingdom Metazoa; phylum Chordata; class Aves; order Passeriformes; family Passeridae; genus Pyrgilauda; species Pyrgilauda ruficollis. The sequence goes on along the minus strand of NW_024517096.1, from coordinate 437,576 downwards.
GAATTGCCGCTGGTGCTCCCTGCTCGGGCTCAGCGCCGGGATACTCACAAAGCACAACAGTGATGGGGGATTTGAAAGCAGATCCTGATCCTGAATTTCCAGATCCCAACACAAGGATGGACCCACGGACACTTCATCCCCTGGGATCAGGACGGGAATTGCTACCAGCGCTCCCTGCTCGGGCTCAGTGCCGGGATACTCACAAAGCCCAGAGACGACTGGCTGGCACTTCCAGGAATGGGCTGGCACTTCCAGGGATGGATCCCAATGCTCCGAGCTGCCGTAAAATCCCCGGGATGTCCCTGTCCCGCTCCATTGTCCACCTCTGGCACGAGACGGTTCTCATTAAGGCCCGCAATTGATCTCCTGGCTTTGAAGGAAACAAGAAAGGAGGAACAATTCCAAGGGGATCCTCCTTCCTCCGGTCCAGGGGAACAAGTCTGGCTTTAATTTCTTTTCCTTTTGTCGTTCCAGTCGGGATTTCACTTTAACGACGCTGCCATCCCCGTCTCCATCCCTCTTTTTCTGCTCCTCGAGAAACAGGGAAGTCTCCCCTCTGCTTTCCATGTTCCCTGCCTTTGTTCTCCACGCTTGATTTATGAAAGGACTTTTCCATCCCCAAATCCTTCGTTTTGGGAGTCAAGGACCCCCAAATCGGTGGTTCCCACCCCAGAGTTCAGAGGAGCCACGCTGGGATGCATTCAGACGTTCCTGACTGGCTCTAAATATTCCAGCTCCACTGGGAAGGTGCCGGAGGGCCACACCTTTGGAGCCATCCTTTGGGAAGGAGCTGCGGATTGACGCTCCGGGATAGTTTTTATTCCCATTTCTTCCTGGAGAAAATCCACTCCAGCCCAGGAATAATTCACACCCAAACAGGTAAGGAGAGGGACCCAGCCGGATTGATTTCTCCAGGATTGATTAAATCCTGCATGGAAACCCGGTGGAAAACCTGGGAGAGGTGACAGAAGTCACCTCCTTTCCCTGACCTCACTGGCGCAAATCCCGGTGGTGCCCATGGAGAAGCTGCTCTGAGGGAATGTGATGATGACACCTGGAAAAAAACCCAAGAATTTAGGGATTAAGGTGGGGAAAGGCATGGAGCATAATGGTCTTTTAATCAGCAAAGAGACCAAACTCGAGGTCTTTTAAGCAGAAAATGTTTTTTGTTTTTTCACTTGGCACAGGCATCAAAAAGTTATTAAAAGGGCCCGGTTAAATATCTCATTAATGAAGATGAACGAGGCCCCAGATTTGTTTTTAAGCACTTCAAAGCCATTTTTCTTCTGACCTCCCAAAGTGTGAGTGTGTAGGGGGATCTCAGTGCCTTCAAATGTTCCTTTTTTCTGGAATTTTACAGCAGCTTTATCCGATTTCAGTGCTGGAGCTGCTGCTGGTGCTCACCCTGGGAGGAAGAGCTCGGGCTGGGACATGAGGAAAATCTGTTTGGTGGTGCAGGAACATCCCAGGGATCTGAGGGGCTGCTCTGCACATCCCAATGCTCCATCCCATGGGAGATGGATGGAGCTGGGATTGAGCCAGCTCCTTCCTGCTGGGAGCAACCGGAGGGCCTGGGAAGGAACAGCTCTGGAGATGAGGGAACCCAGAGCCCTAAATCCCAGCTGGTCCTTCCCCACATGGAAAACTGGGAAGGAAGCAGGTTGTCCCACCATGCCATGATCCAGGCATTCTAGACTGGGACAACCTTGCCATAGAATCATGGAATGGCTTGCGCGGGAAGAGATCTTAAAGCCCTTAAAGCCATGGGCAGGGACACCTCCCACTGTCACAGACTGCTCCAACCTGGCCTTGGCACTGCCAGGGATGCAGGGGCAGCCACAGCTGCTCTGGGAATTCCAGCCCAGCCCCTGCCCACCCTCCCAGCCAGGAATTCCTTGCCAAGATCCCAGCCCAATCTGCCCTTTGCCAGTGGGAGCCATTCCCTGTGTGCTGTCCCTGCAGGCCTTGTCCCCAGTCCCTCTGCAGCTCTCCTGGAGCCCCTCCAGGCCCTGCCAGGGGCTCTGAGCTCTGCCTGGAGCCTTCCCTTCTCCAGGGAACATTCCCAGCTCTCCAGCCTGGCTCCAGAATCCTGGAATGCTTTGGGTGGGACGGGACCTTAAATCCCGTCCCATTCCCACTCTATCCATGGGCAGGGACACCTCCCACTGTCTCAGGTGGATCCAAGCCCCAATGTCCATCCTGGCCTTGGACATTCCCTGTGATCCAGGAGCAGCCACAGCAAATCTGGGAATTGCAGCCCAGCCCCTCCCCACCCTGACAGGGAACAATTCCATCCCAAATCCAATCTCAATCTCCCCAATTCCAGTTTAAAGCCATCCCTCCCTGTCCTGGGGCCAGGTCGAAGGGGGCGAGCTCCGAGCTCTCGTTAACGAGGCCAAACCCTCGCGCTGCCCCACAAATCCCCAACCCCAAACCAAAAGAATCCCAACCCCAGGTACAAAATACCCCAGAACCTCGAGCCCAAATAAAAAACACCCCAGAATCCCGAGCCCCAAAAATAAACCCCATCCCAGCTCCTGCCAAGGCCGGGGATGGGAGGAGCCGGTCCCAGATGGGTTTTTGATACACAGCCCCAGAGAAGCTCCTCGGTGCCTTGTTTGAAGAAGGATGGCGTTAAAATCACCCTCCCCATTACCCGACACTAATGGGGCTCAGTGCATTATTCCTATCAAAGTGCAATTTGCATTTACAAAGGGATCCCGGGAAGTGATGGATGGGGAAGGAATGGAGAAAGCCTTGTAAAGCCTCGGAGCGTGCTCACGGTGCAGGAACTTCCCGGCACCAGGCGCTTTTCCCTGCACCTTCCCCTCCACCCCAGCCCGTGACGTCGGCTGGAATGAACATTCCGGCCCTCGCCTTTCACCCCACAGCCCATCAATAAAAGCTGGAAGAGCTGGAGGAGTGGGAATACTCATTTATCTTCATTAGGACTCTGGCCAGCTCCTCTGATCACCACGTCGGCGTCGCCGGGGAGAGAAAAAGCTACTGTTCCTTTTTCCCTGGATTCCCGGCCCACACACCCGAGCAGAGAGTTGGGATCCCACTCAGCACCTGCCCCGGGCGGAGGGAAAATGGGATTTTGGGGGGATTTCCCTCCTCTCTGCTCCTTCACGGAAGCAGAGCTCCGGGAGAGCAGTGGGGAGAGACAAGGAAAAAACAAATGAATGCCAGGAGATGCCATCAGTGAGGGAGATGAAAGAGGAGGAGCCCTGTCAGACAGGCAGAAGGAGGAATGGGAGACTTGGGAACGATCCTGGGCAGGGCCAGGAGTTGCACTCCATGATTCCTGGGGTCCTTTCCCACTCAGCACATTCCATGATTCTGTGATCTGTGGCTCAAGGATCTTAAAGGGATAAAAGAAGCTCCAGCCCCAAAAGCTCAGCCCCCATCCCAAATCCCCACGTTCCCAACTTGCACTGCCTGTTTAGAGGTCCCATTTTGGATAAGGGGGATAATTCTGGGAAAGGCGCTTCATCCTCCCTGCCCTTCCTGAGGTTTCCTCCCAGGGACATGCAAAAGTCCCCTCAAATCCCCTCCAAACCTTCCTGGAATGCTGAGGGACAGACTGGGCTGCTGCTGTCCTCAGGGATGTCCCACATCCTCCCTGGACACTGTCCTGCCTCTTCCCATGAAGGACATTCCTAGGAGATGTTCCTGGGGTCATGGAATGACCAGACGTTCCAAATTCCTTCCAAAAACCATCAGCAGCTCTGGGAAAATTCTCCCAGGGTCCATCCAGAGGAATTCTCATGGCATCTAAGTGACATCACCTGGAAGGGGACAGCACCTTTGAGGAATCCCAGTGGAAAAGTGACATTGGGATCCCACTGCTGCCGGGGCAGGGGATCCATCCCACCCGTGTGGATCCATAAATGAGGCATCTGTTCTGGAATGGCTCTTGGGGATTCCCTGGAACTCTGGGAGATGGAGGCATCTCCTCCTGAGACCGAGGGCTCCGAGGGGCAGGAGCTGTCCTCCCATGGCAGTGGCTGTGCCTCGGGATGGGATGGATCTCCTGGAAGTGCCTCAGGATGATGGGATGGATCCCCTGGAAGTGCCTCGGGATGGGATGGATCCCCTGGAAGTGCCTCGGGATGATGGGATGGATCCCCTGGAAGTGCCTCGGGATGATGGGATGGATCCCCTGGAAGCGCCTCAGGATGGGATGGATCTCCTGGAAGTGCCTCGGGGATGGGATGGATCCCCTGGAAGTGCCTCGGGGATGGGATGGATCTCCTGGCTGTGCCTCGGGATGGGATGGATCTCCTGGAAGTGCCTCAGGTTGATGGGATGGATCCCCTGGAAGTGCCTCGGGATGGGATGGATCCCCTGGAAGTGCCTCGGGGATGGGATGGATCTCCTGGCTGTGCCTCGGGATGATGGGATGGATCCCCTGGAAGTGCCTCAGGATGGGATGGATCCCCTGGAAGTGCCTCGTGGCCTGGCACAGCCCAATTCCATGGCAGCAGGAAAGATGAGGAGGGATGAACTTGGCTGATCCACTCTGGGCTGGGAAAAGGGAGACTGGGAATACCCCTGGCTGAGCCAGGACAGTCTCTGGGAAGACACCAAGATTCCCAAACATTTCTCCTGGCTGGGCACAGACATTTCACCTCTCCGGGCTTCCTCAGTGCCCTCACCCTGACCTGGCCACCTAAAATCCCACAGGGGGATCCCAGGTGGGAACCTCCTGTCTTCCATCTCTGGGAAGATTCCAGGGATCTGAAGCTAGTGGAGATGAATCCCTCACCCACAATTAGAGGAGGAAGCAGGATTTGGGGTCCTCGGAGCACCAGCTTCCCAAGAATGAGGGAATTGGGTGTTATTTCTTCTCATTGCGACTTTGGGATCATTTTTCTCCGATGTTTTCCCCCCTTGATTTCATTTTGGCACCCTCAGCCACCCTCCAGGCTCCAGCCCCAGCTGAGGTGACAGAAGTGTGGAGCCAGGGGTGACCCCTCAGCCCTTTCCCCAGCAGCAAATCCCCCCTGGAGAGGAGCAAACGAATCCAGCAGGGAATTCTGGCACTAAAAATGATGGATTGGGAGCAGCGCTGCTCTCCCAGCGTTTTACAGGCTGCTCCCACAGGAGTTATTGCCTGGATTTTCCCTGGTTTATGGGATTAACAACCACATCAGCTCTGCCCTTCCCACCCCTCCTGGTGCCTGGCAAGGACCTTTTTGTGTCTAATTACCCAAGCGACATCGTTAAGCCTCACTCAGCCATCCTTGGCCAGGTTTGGGCTCTGCTCCGGACTCACAAAGGTCCCCAGACCTGAAAATGTCCAAATCGCAGCAGATACTTGCAAAAAGTTCTTCCTGTAGCTACAGCCTCACCTCCAGGTCTGAGAAATGGGAGAGAATGAACAAAAAACCAAAAAACTCCTTTTTCTCTCACCTGCCCTCGCGATCGGAGCTGTAGAAGGTCCCACAGAATAATCAAAGAAAAAAAAAATTAAAAATTTCTTTTTCTCTCACCTGCCCTCACAATTGGAGCTGCAGAAGGTCCCACAGAATAATAAAAAACCAAAAAAATTAAAAAAAATCCATTTTCTTTCACCTGCCCTCACTATTGGAGCTGCAGAAGGTCCCGCAGAATAATAAAAAACCGAAAAAACCACAAAAAATAATCCCTTTTCTTTCACCTGCCCTCACTATTGGAGCTGCAGAAGGTCCTGCAGAATAATAAAAGAAAAAAAAATAAAAATAAAAATTCCTTTTTCTCTCGCCTGCCCTCGCGATCAGAGCTGCAGAAGGTCCCGCAGGACACACGAGGACTCCACACGATTTTCAGGGGCTGGAGTTGGGTCTGGGAGGTTTAGTTTGGATTTCAGGGCAAGGTTCCTCACCCAGAGGATGCTGGGCACTGCCCAGGCTCCCAGGGAATGGGAATTCCAGAGCTCCAGGAGCGTTTGGACGCTGCTCCAGGGATGCCCAGGGTGGGATTTTGGGGTTGGATGGATGATCCCTGTGGGTCCTTCCCAGCTCGGGACATCCTGCAGTGCTGGGAAGGATGGAAACGAGGAGTGCAGGACACGGGGAAGGAGGGATGGACGACGGGCAGGGACATGAGGCTGGGGAGAGGCTCCACCGCGGCGCTCAGCGGTGGAATCACGGCGCCCTTTGGGTGGAAACACCTCGAGGTCACCGAGCCCAACCACTGCCCCAGCCCTGCCAGGGCCACCACGTCCCCCAGAGCCTCGCTGCTGCTCCCTGCCCGGGGTTTGCTCCGTCCCCTTCCCTGCTGGAACAGGGACTGTGCTCTGCTGGCCGCACAAAGAGCTGGGAGCAGCTCCCTGAGCACGGGTCACCTTCAGCCCCAGGCCACCAGGGCCACCCCAGCAGCGTCCCACACCCGGGGTCAGCGCTGCTCCCGGGGGTGGGACAAGGGGACGCTGGCTCAGGGTGGGCATCAGCAGGAATTTCCTCATGGACAGGGCGCTCAGGCCGTGGAAGTGCCCAGGGAGGTTTGGAGTGCCCATCCCTGGAGGTGTCCAAGGAATTCCGGGATGAGGTGTGGTGGGGATCAGGCACAGGGATCAGGTCCGGGATGTGGCATGGGTGACAAGGTGGGGGTCAGGCACAGGGATCAGGCACAGGATGGACTCGGTGACCCCGGAGGGATTTTCCAACCTCAGTCATCCTGGGATTGTCCATGACTGCTAGAACTCAGCACCTCAGGGAGAATTCCACCCTCCTGGAACGACAGCTGGGGGCCAGGCGGGCTCCCAGGTCACTGGGGTGCCCGAATTGACCCTCCACGTTTAGGTGGGAAAATCTGGGAGCTGAATCCTGGCTGGAGCCCAGCTGGACCCCCCAGAGGGGATGGAAGGAGCTGGAACCCCCCGGAGGGGACGGAAGGAGCCTCATTTTTGTCACTGAGCTGAGCCTGGAGGGGCCTCGTGGCCGATCTCAGCAAGAGCCTCAGGTTTCATGGTGGTAACTGCTCAGTTCCTGGTTTAGGGAATGAAAAATTTCTGCTGGGGGACACCCAAGAGTAGCTGTGGGAATGAGAGCTGCTCCAAGAACCGTTCCCAGTTTTGGGAAGAGCTGGGTTTGATCCCAAAATACAGAAAGCCCCAAAGGAGACATTTAAAGCCACTTGGTCAGGGGTTGGAATCCCAACTTCCCACCAGGCAGCAGCTGCCACCACCTCCCGACCCCAGAGCTGGGGATCTGAGCTGGCTCCTGCCCGTGCTCAGCAGGACCAGGATGCCTTGGGATGGGTTTTGGAGGAGCTTCCAGCCCATTCCGGAGCTGTGTGAGGATCCCTGAGCAGGCCCTGCTCCAGCCCCCTGCTGTTGGCTGTCCACCCTTGGAGATGCTGCAGCCCCAGCACCCCATCCTCCTCAATCCCAACCTCTGGATCCCATTCCAGCCAATTCCTGGTGAGCACAGAGAACATTCCAGAAGCCTGTGATGGATTTGGAGGCCGCTGGGAAACGTTTTCCTCCACCAAACAACTGCAAACTTCCAGATCTTCCCTCCCTGGCCACCACCCCCACACCCCTCTGGTCTCCCAGCAGCCTAATTCCAGACTGGCTCCAGCACCACAGAGCAAAATTTGGGATCATTGGCACCAAATAAATGGGATGTTTGGAGCACTCCCAGCTCACGCCTTCCCTACTCCATCGTTTTTGGCTTTTCCATCGGCATCGCCCCCAAACAAACACCCTCAGCTCTCCTTGGGAGGAATTTCCCCAGGAGGGTGGGGAGAGAGAGGCTGGAAAATAACATTTAGGAGGGATCCAAGCAGCTGGGTGTGTCTCAGGAAAGCCAGGATGTGCCTTAGTCACAGGCTTATCCATCTGGGAACGCGGGCAGGGTCACCCCGGGGTCACGGATGTCCCACGTCACCTCCACCTGCTTTCGAGTAGTGGCGCCTTTGGAAGGGGAAAACACCCAAGGCTGTCCCCCGGACGACGGGGAAAACAAACAGAACCCCGAGAAACCCCAGAGCAGGGGAGGAATAATCCGTCCCCTCGTGCACCAGGGAACTTCCTGGTTGGAATTCCAGCATGCAAATCTCCCCCGCCCATCCCATCGCACTCCCAGGCAGACGGGGCGGATCAAAAGTGCCAGGGGAGCAGGAGGGCGCTGGCAGGGGAGGAGAGGTTGGGATAACAATGGAGGTTGGGATAACGATGGAGGCTGGGATAGCGATGGAGGCTGGGATAACGATGGAGGCTGGGATAACGACGGAGGTTTTTCCAGTGCCAGCTGACACAGGCACTGTGGGATCAGTTTTCATGGAATGTTCTGTGCTGGGAGGACCTCACAGGCCATCCATGGGGACAAACACCTTCCCCTAGACCAGGCTGCTCCAAACTCTCCTTTCCCAGCTGGGAATCAGCTGGAAAAACTGAGGGATTCTCAAAAAAAGAGGGATTCTCCCTGTCTTTGCTCCAGGAATGGAGCCCTCCCTGGTGACAATCCCAGCTGCTCCAGACATGGCTTAATCAGCAAAAAAGGAGCCTTCTGGAGACTTAAAAAAAGAAAAGAAAAAAAAAGGAAAATTGAAATAAAATAATGCAAATTAATATTTGCAGTTAGAATCAGTGACTCTCCCTTAGGAATTCAGGGCTGAATGTTTGGAAATGATCTGAGCTGGGAGGACCTGAGTTTGGGAAAGCTGGGCTTGGCTGGCCATGGCACATCTTCACCAGGATCATGGAAGAGTCTGGGATCATCCTCCAGCCCCGAGGACACCTGGCGAGGCCAAACCTTCACCCACTGGATGACCTCCCACAAAAACAGGGAGCCAAATCCATCCTGCCCCTGGGGAATGCTCCAGGCACAGTCCAGAGCCATGCCTGAGAATCACCTGGGCAATGATTTAATAATTAAACCGTGGGGATAATTGGTGTCTGAACCCTGGAACTGCTTAATTCGCTGGGATAGACACAGCCCCGGGGCTTTTGCTCCAGCCCATCCCCAGGAAAGCATCCCAAGGCTGGGAATTATCCGAGCAGGTGTGAAACGGGGTCAGGGCTGGGGAAACCTCGCCCTGGTAACCCCACAAGGCCAGCCCTGACACATTCCCTGCTCCGTGTCCAAGCCCGGGATGGCTTTCCAACAAAACCAGAGGAGGATGAGTCACGGAATTCGGGTTTGGGGTGGAAAGGACCTGAGAGATCTTCTCATCCCAAGGCTCCTTCCAGCACCTGGGAGCCAGATCCTATCGACCCCGGCGTGTCCCCGCAGGCCCCGGGCTGCCCTGGCCCCCGCAGGCAGAGCTCCCAAACCTCTCCAAGTCCAGGGAACACCGGAGCCGGGCGGGAAAGCTGCGACTCCGCCGCTCCCGGGGTCTGGACGGGCGGGATCGCGCCCGGGGATTTTTGTTCCTGGGGATTTCGTGCCTGTGCCGGTGGCCACGGGGGAGTTTTGGTGCCAAAATGTGCAGGAGGTGGCCTTGAAAGCTGCAGCATTCCCTTAGGGATGAGCTGGATCTGCAGCCCCTCTGTCTGGAGCTGCCTTTTCCCAAGCATGGGATCGTGGGATTGTTTGGGATGGAAGGGACTGTGGAATCCTCAGGATCCTTTCCCCTCGGGGAATTCCCCAGAGCCATCCCCTAGAGAGACTTACCTGCTACAAGGGACCTTAAATCCCACCCCATTCCCACCCCTGCCATGGCAGGGACACTTCCCACTATCCCAGGTGCTCCAAGCCCTCTCCAGCCTGGCCTTGGACACTGCCAGGGATGCTGGGATGGATGAGGTGAGTCCAGGCTTTTGGAAACAAAAGGTTGGAGAAGGCTTGGAGCACCCCGGGATGGTGGAAGTTGTCCCTGCCACGAGGCTGGGATGAGTTGGGCTTTAAGGGCCCTTCCAAGCCAAACCATTCCATGATTCCATGAAGAAAACAAAGGTGGATTTTTCACCCTGGGAGTTGCTGTGCTTCCCAAGCTCAGACTCCTGAGGGATTGGGGGATGGAAATGCTGCCAGATCCTTCCCAAGATGGAGCTTCCCCATCAGCTGAGCCATGGACCATCCAAAGGGATACAAATTCCAGGGACCAGGACACTTGGATCACCTTATCAACCCCCAGCTGGACCCCATCAAACAGCAAAATTCCCAGCCAATCCCACCAAGGATTGAATTCCCCATTGGGGTTTTACATCCCCCAAGCTATTGCCTTTCCATAGAAATGAAGATTCCTTGGAGCAGGGTCTCCCTGAGCAGGGAAGGGGATGGGGCTGGACATCATGGACACTCAAGGAATGCTCAGATCAGATTCTCAGGCTCTTGGACCATGCTCTGCCCCAAAATCCCATTTTTTTGGGATTTTTCCCTATATCCTGCCCTCAGAACAGATGGATTTAAGGGGATTCATCCCAGACTTATCCCAGTCTGTTCCCAGCAAGAGGCACTGGAGGGGTTTCACAGCCCAGGCTGCAATGCCAGGGCCGGAAGAAAGGAAATTTCCACCTAGGAAATTCCAGCTGGGAATTTCCGCCTCCAGCAGCCACGGTTCCAGTCCAGGGGCACCGAGGCAGCAGCTGCTCAGGTCCTTCCCACAAATCTCTGCTATCTCCTGTTCCAGTGGAGCCAAGGGCAGGAGAAGACCGGGATAAATTCTCTCACATCCCGATCCCTGGGAACCTCAGCCAGGATTTTCCTCTTCCCAGCCCAGAGGTGTCTGATTCCCACCAAAAAGGCTAATTTGGGTAATAACCTGTGGTTTCCCTGATCACTCCCTATAAAGCAAATCCCACTGCCTCAAAAACCCCAAAGCTGTGTCCCAACAAGGAAAAACCCTGGATTCAGGCAGGTTGGGAATACTGAGGGAGGAGCAGCATTCCATGGCAGAGGCTTCACCCCTCAGAGTGGGCAATATTAAGGATATTCACCCAAAAGCCGTTTTCCTCCTTTTTTTGTGGGTTCCTTCTGCTCCCAATCACGATCCTGTGGAAAAGAGGAAAAGCCAGAGGTGGGAAGAGAGGGAAGACCTGTCCCGACAGGAGAGCCTGGAGGCTGCTGCCCGTCCTGCAGCGGACAGCCGGGAGCAGGAGCACGCCTGGAGATCCAGCCACAGCCCGGGCCCTGCCTGGAAAACCCTCGGGAAAGGCCCGGTGGGGCCGAGGGAAAGGTCAGAGCCGAGGGTTTGAGGAGGAGAGGAGCCAAAGGCTGCCCTCATCTCCCTCAGCCAGGGATTTTAGCCCCAACCTTCCCCGGGGAGCAGAAGAAAGGAAATTTCCACCTAGGAATTTCCAGCTGGGAATTTCCGCCTCCAACAGCTCCAACCCAGGAGCACCGAGGCAGCAGCTGCTCCCAAAAATTTCTGCTGTCTCCTGCTCCTGTTGCGGGGACGCAGCATCCCCTGCCCTGCACAGCCCCGGGGCCACCACACCGAGCCTCAAGAGAGGGAGAAGAGAACTCCGGGCTCGCTCCAGGCGTCCCAGGACCTCCCTGGCACCCCCCTGGCCCCTCGGGATGGCTCGGGAAAAGCCATCCCGAGCTCCTCCGGGACGGCAGCAACAAGTCCCCGGGGCCAGCAGGCGAGGAGAAACGAGGTGCCAGCGCTTGCCGGGGAGCCGAGCAGCGGCTCGGTGCCTCCCCGCCGCATCTGCGGCCGGTGGCTAATGAATACAAACGAGCGCCCCGTGCCCCGCCGGGGGGTCTTTAACACTTCACACGTCGCGGTGACAGTGAGCGATGGTCCCCGCAGGCAGCGCCCGCATCCCGGGGCGGCCCCTCCGTGCCGGGAGATGAATGAGCGCCCGGCAGACGCGGCACCGCCGTCGTTTGTCATCTGCCGCCTTCCTTTAACCTTTCGGGAGCAAATCCCATTTGGGCGCCACCAGCGCGGGCTCGGTACCTGCGCGGGCCCCGCTGGGTCAGGGAGCGGCGGCGGTGATCGATGCCTGCTCCCGGATAATCGCATCCAGCGCCGGGCAGATATGGATGGGCTCCCGCCTTTGATCCGATCATCCAATTAGTGCCCCGCGGAATGCAATTAGCGCGGCTGGAGCCACGTGGGGCGCGGGATGGGGCAGGGAGGGGGGATTCCTGTCTCCTGCCTTCCCACCTGGGATGCGCAGGGAAACACCGGGCAGGGAAGGAAGGAGGAAAGTCCTGTTTATCCAAATCCTGATTTTCACACTCGTTTTGGTGCCACCTGGACCATCCTCACCCTCTCGCGGCATTCCCGTGACCCCGTTTCCAGCCCCGATGCGGCTGCTCCACCTCCTGTGCCCGCATTTCTCGCCCTGCCCGTCTCGCTCCGCGCTGGATCCTCCTGGAGCCTGTCCGGCCCTCCCGGCCTTATCTCGGCCTTATCTCGGCCTTATCTCGCTCCTTATCGCCAGGCAGCCCATCTCGGATCTGCTCCCACAGCTCCTTCTCCCGCGCTCTGCGGGCGAGTGGTGGCTTAGTGCCCCGCGGAATGCAATTAGCGCGGCTGGAGCCACGTGGGGCGCGGGATGGGGCAGGGAGGGGGGATTCCTGTCTCCTGCCTTCCCACCTGGGATGCGCAGGGAAACACCGGGCAGGGAAGGAAGGAGGAAAGTCCTGTTTATCCAAATCCTGATTTTCACACTCGTTTTGGTGCCACCTGGACCATCCTCACCCTCTCGCGGCATTCCCGTGACCCCGTTTCCAGCCCCGATGCGGCTGCTCCACCTCCCGTGCCCGCATTTCTCGCCCTGCCCGTCTCGCTCCGCGCTGGATCCTCCTGGAGCCTGTCCAGCCCTCCCGGCCTTATCTCGGCCTTATCTCGGCCTTATCTCGGCCTTATCTCGCTCCTTATCGCCAGGCAGCCCATCTCGGATCTGCTCCCACAGCTCCTTCTCCCGCGCTCTGCGGGCGAGTGGTGGCAGCTGGGTTTCAGCTTCCTGCTGCCCCTTCCTCACACTCCTCGCTCCTGGGAGCCCTGGTGCTCCTGGTCCATCCCTTCCATTGCAGGTGTTTTCGGAGCCGTGGCAGAAGAAATCGTGGAGTTACAGAATGGTTTGGAAGGGAACTTAAATCCCATCCCATTCCAACGCCATCCATGGGCAGGGGCACCTTCTGTGAGACCAAGTGGATCCAAGCCTCAATGTCCAGCCTGGCCTTGGGCACTGCCAGGGATCCAGGGACAGCCCCAGCTGCCCTGGGAATTCCAGCCCAGCCCCTGCCCACCCTCCCAGCCAGGAATTCCCATTCCCATTCAATATCCCATCCATCCCTGCCCTGTTTCAGTCCAGGACAGCCCTGCCCGTGGGACACCATGGGAAAACCACCCCGTACAGGTGGGTGAGGGCATCTCCCGACATCCCAAACCTTCTCCTGCCACGTCCCCAGGGCTCCCTGGAGGAGGCAAATCCCACCCGGAGGAGTCAAACTCAGCCGGCAGCTCCACCTCCTGCAGCCTCAGCTGATCCCACCGGGAAGGAGGCGAGGAGGTGAACCGAGGTCAGGGCGAGAAGGGACCGTGGCAGCCGGGAAGGAACGCTCGGGAGCAGCTGCTGGAAAACCTTTGTCTCGCCTGGATCAGGGAAAACCAGGAGGAAAGGAAAACCTCCCTGCTTGGGGTGGCTCCTGGGGTGGTTGGGGTGTCCTGGGCAGGGCCAGGAGCGGGGCTGGGTGATCCCTGTGGGTCCCTTCCCACCAGGACATTCCATGATTTGGTGAAAACTGGGCTGGCAACGCATCCCTGGGGCTGGAACTCAGGGCTGGGCTGGGGTGTCCCGAGGACACGAGGGGGACAGTGAGGACACGAGGGGTGTCCCGAGGATTCGAGGGTGACAGTGCTGGTGGCAGAGCTGGCCCAGGGGAGCCACGGGGCCCCGCTGAGGTTTGGCCCCGCTCCGGGCACCCATTCAGGGCCTGGCCACAGCCAGGGTGACACCGGTGCCGCTGCAGCACCCCAGATCCGTGCCCCAAAACCCACCCGGGCTGCACTCCCTGACACAGCATGATCCGGGATCCACTGATCCAGCATGATTTGGGATCCACTGATCCAGGACAGTCTGAGATACATTAATCCAGGATCCACTGATCCAGGACTGTCTGAGATCCATTAATCCAGGAAGGTCTGAGATCCATTGATCAATGGTTTTCTGAGATCCTCTGATCCAGGAAGACCAGGATTCACTGATCCATGAAGGTCTGGGATCCACTGATCCAGGATGATCCAAGATCCCTTCCCATCATCTCCCACCAAGGTCCCAGAGTCCTGGACCACGTCCTATCCCCACATCTCCATCTCCCACCTGGAGCATCCCAAAATTCACCAGGAAAAGGGGACAGGACAGATCACAGGATCCTTAACTCAGGTGCTGGGGGGTTTCCTGGATTTTTGGGTCCTTCCTGGACTTGCTGTGGGAGGAGATGGAGCTTTCCCCTTTTTTTTCCCTTACCAGGAACTGTCCAGAAATTTTCCAGGATTTTCCCAGATTCCCACCCTCCTTCTCCCCTCTCCTGTGGGGAAAGGCCCCTGGCAGAGGTGGAGTCACCAACAACTCCAGGGAACGTTTCCTTCCCACTGCTCCAAATTAACACCTGGGAATGCCCGCCCCAGGATCTGCCAGAAACCAACAGGGAGAAAGGGCTGAGCAAAGGCATTTAGAGGAATCCATGGAATACAAACCATCCAGGAATCTTTGCCATCCCACGGATATTCCCAAAATCCTTCATCCTACACAAACCCCACATCATCTGCTTGAGCCATTCCGTGAAATCTCCACAACTCCAGAATCATGGAATGGTTTGGATGGGAAAGGGACTTTAAATCCCAACCAGTTCCATGGGCAAGGACAATTCCCACTGTCCCAGGTGGATCCAAGCCCCAATGTCCAACCTGGCCTTGGGCACTGCCAGGGATCCAGGGGCAGCCACAGCAAATCTGGGAATTCCAGCCCAGCCCCTCCCCGCCTTTCCAGGGAGGAATTTTTTGATAGAAACCAATTAAAATCCCCCCAAAATTTGGGCAAAACTTGGCTTCTGCTCAGGGCAGTGAGGGAGGGTGGAATCCAATGCTCATCCAGAGATTTTCTTCCCCTTGGATCCCCCATGTGAGTGTTCCAGCAGCCAGGTGTCCAAAGGAGATGTGGAATTTTGTCCTTTATGGGATTCAGGGGTCAGGTTTTTCCCCAGGGATGCACAGAGCCGGACGAGGCATTAATGAAACAGTTAAATGCTGTATTTGTTTAATTGGAATTACACCAGGATAAATGTCCAACATGCTAATTTCTAACAGAATTGAACCTGTAAACCATGCAGTCCTTTCTCCAACCATTCCAGCACTTTTTCCTCTTGGATTCAGTAGCTCTGCTAGCGAGTTTTAAGGAAAAAAAAAAACAAACAAACCAACAACAAAATTCCCTTTAAAGTTAAAACTAATTTGCTAAATTTTCCCCTTATTGTGCAACGACTTGTGCAAAAAAAGCTGTTTTCACCACCTTGGTTCCCAAAATCAGGTCCTTCCACCCCAAAATCAACGGGAAAAGGCAACCCTGGCAGCCGGCGGGCAGGGAGGGATGGGATGGGATGGGATGGGATGGGAGTGTGGGTGGTTTTCCTGGCAAAACAGAATCTGAGGGATGAGCCAAGGCAGGGAGCAGCTTGGATAGGACAGCATTCCAGAGCAGCCCATGGAATTTTTGGGAAGCTGCAGATGGGGATGGATCCCAGCTCTGGGAAAAGCTTCCCAAATCCAGCCCTGGGGGCAAGAGAGGGGCTGGAGCAGCAGCTTTGGGGTGAAGCAAGCCCCCCCTGAGCTCCCCCACTCCATCCTGGAATTTTTGGGGTGAATCCCAGCCAATCCTGGTGGTTTTGGGTTGCTTCCTGCCGATCCACGGCGTTCCCAGTGGACAGCAGAGCTGGGATCATCCCAGAGTCACTGGGATGGGATTTATGGGATTTGTGTTCTCTTGGAACACTGCCAGCAGTGGGATAAACATGGAATCATCCCGGGGGGATGCGAGGGGTCTCCAGCCCCGTGGAGCTGTAGGAAAAATGGGATAGAGATCCCAAAAATCCTACGGCACCCAGGGGTGGGACACGAATCCAGCCGGAGCATGGGAGAGTGTTTGGATGCTCCAAACTCCTCCAGGGCCCCAAAAAGCACCAAACCCAACCCAGAACTAACGGGAAAAGCCCAGCGGAGGCAGCAGCCACCCAAGGGTGAGGAATCTCTGCCTGGGATTTGGATTCGGGTTGGAATTTGATCCCAAAACTTCGGCACAAGGGATGTGGCAGCAGCAATGCCCCCGGAGCCACCCCAGCTCCATCCCAGCCTCACTTCCAAGGAATCTGGGGCCACCACGACCCTGCCCACAGCTCCTGTCCGAAATTCCACCTTTCCCAAAGCAGCCAATCCGGGAGAAAACAACCCCAAAACAGCATCATCCCAACTCCTCCCGTCCCCATCCGAGCGGGAGCTGGGATTGGATCTGGAACAAAGTGCAAAAATCACTGGGAGCATCTGGCTCGAACTCCAGCCCCAGGAATACCCAAAAATCCCAGGAAAACCCCTCCTTTCCCACCTCCCAGGTGCTGGTGGCTCAAGGAGAACATCCCATGGGTGGGTTGGGCTGCAAATTCCCACTTTGGACACCTTTAATGGGATTACTCCCAACTCCTGGAATGCCTGACAACTTAAGAAGGAAAGAAGCTTCTTGGGAAGCCAAATTTGAGTTTTAATATAATTTTTTCCCCACTGCTGCTGAAATATTTTTTGCTGGAGCTGGGAAAAATTACGGGATAATCCAATTTTCTTAAAAAACAAAATCCACTAAGGAATGTTCAGTGGATGTGGAGCGAGGTGTAGGAGCAGCACTATTTTTTTCTGGGAAGCTGGAAATCTCGGATTTGGCTCCTGCCCCCGTTTCCCACCCCCCTTTTAAATTCCCTGCAGCGACTTTTCCCTCCTAAGCAATTCCATCCGTGTCGGAGGACACCCATCATTAGGAAGGGACTGAGAGGGGATTTGGGATGTCTTCCAGGGCTCTTTTTTTTTTTTTTTTGGGCAATCTGTTTAAAAGATTAATTTTGTTTGGAAGTGATGGAACATCTTTTGGAACAAAAAGTTAATTGGGACCAGAGTCCCAAAATCCCATTTTTCATCCCGGGCTCTGACTTGCGGTTCCGGCTCTTGACCTCCCGAGATCAGGAACTCCCAGAATCTCTCCCTTGGCCGGATTTGACTTTCCCAGCGGCAAATCCCGAGTGCCAGGAGCCGGTTTGGGGGATCCCAATCCTGGTTTTTCCAAAAAGAACCTGAAGGAGCGAGGAAACCCATCCCAGGCGGCTGCTCCTGGAATTACAGCTCAGGGAGATGGGAAGGGGAGCCCAGCTCCCCAAAATGGGATTTGGGAAGGGTGGGAGCTGCCTGGAGCATCTGAAACGAGACCTTGCCTCGGCTGTGCTGGGGATTTTTTGTGGGAATACCTCGTGGAGTGCAATATAGGAAGGGAAAATGGAATTTCAGGATGGCAGCACAAAATCCCTTCCCTTTGTCCCAGGGTTTCTGCTCCCTCTCCATCCCCCTCACAGAATTCCCATCCCTTGTCCCTCTGGCTCCAAAGCTGATCCCTTTCTGGCCACGCTGACTCCAACTTTCCTTCACCTGCTGCTTTTCCCGTCATTCCTCTTCCATATCCCTCTGGGAGGAGTCCACAAGGAACCCCCCATCCCTCTCCAAATCCAAGGAATTACAAATTTTCCCTCTTATTAATGAAAACAATCCCTTGGTCCCCGTAGCTGGAGATGGCTGGGACAGCCCAAGAGCTCCAGGAGGTCATTCCTGACAGTGTTCCCGTTTAATTTTGGGATTGAGCCAAAGGAACCTTCTCCTAATGAAAACCAACCCCGGAATATTGCTGAGGAGCAAGGCAGGAAGGTAAAACCTCTGGATTGGTGCATCCAGAGGGTTGGGAATGGGCACGGGAGCAGCAGTTCAGGGCTGCAACAACCACCAGGGAGATCGGAATTCCCTTTGAGGGTTTGGGAATGTGGCTGGATAACGTGAGGAATTAGAGGCAAAAGGGTGACAAGATGGGAAGGGCGAAAATCCCCCTCTGGAAGTGGAATCCTGGGATTAAATCCTGTTGGTGGCCGCCTGGTTTGAGCAGAGGATTTCTGGGGACCTTCAGGACAGGGGGAATTTTATCCACAGGCACTTTGGAGCCGCGCTGCTCCATGGGGAATCTCCCACTGCTCCAGGAGATTCCCACTGGTCCAGCTGCAAAACTTCCCGGGGCAGTTTTCCCCATGGAGCCATCAGGAGGAGAGGGAGGATGGGACACCAGCATGGAAAAGAGAGGGAAAATCCTTCCCTCTCTGGGAATCTGTCCCTCCTTGGACATCCCAGTGTGCCTTCCTTCTATCCCTGTGGAGCATCCATCCCTTCCTGCTCCCCATCCATGGATGTGTCCAGGAGATTCCCACTGATCCAGCTCCAACCAGGGTGGCTGAGGGACGTTTTCCCCATGGAGCCATCAGGAAGAGAGGGAGGATGGGACACCAGCAGGGAAAAGAGAGGGAAAAACCCCTCCTGGACACCGGGAGTTCCCAGTGTGCCTTCCCACCATCCCTGTGGAGCATCCATCCCTTCCCGTTCCCCATCCATGGATGTGTCCAGCAGCATCCCAGCCCCGGAGTGCTGCCACAGGACACATTCCCAGATTATCCTCCAGCTGTCCCTTCCCAAATCCGATCAAGGAGGCTGCTCCAAACCCTTCTCTGTGATCCCACAGCCCCTGGCAGGTCCCGGAGTGGAGCTCAGGGATGGTTACGGACACGTGGGAAAGGGTCGCGATTCCAGGGATTTGCAGACTAACGTGGAATCAGCCCATGGAGGGGGAAAAGAGGAGAAAAAAACCCTGGGAAATCCCTTTTTCCTACCTAAATCCAAACCACAGGGCACACTCAGGGTGACCCTCTTCCCTCTGCCCAGAGAACCCACGGCTCTTCCCACATTTCTCAGTTTTCCAAGGGAATAAATTAACAAAAGGAAGGCAGGATGATCCCTTCAATTTGGCTTTGACAAAAAAAAAAACCAAAACCCAGTCCAGGTGTGAACTTCTCCCAGGCTCCAAGAATTCCCATCACTTCCTAAACCCCTGAAAATAGGAGTTTATCCAGGAGACTCCTGCCACCACGTCTTTTCCCAGGATTGTTCCACCGGGAGCGTTTTGCCGTCGGGGGGAGGCTCTGCGGAGACTTTCCAGGCGAATAAAAAAATACAAATCTTCTCTCCCAACGAGATTCCCGAAGTCCAGGCTGCGGGAAGGAGATCCCGAGCCCCTCAGGAGTGGTGGCTGTTGATGAGGCCGCGCAGCTGCTTGGCCACGGTGTCGATCAACTTCTGCTTGTCCCGCTCGTTTTTCCGGAATTGGGCGAAAACGTTGTTTTTCCTGCTGGTGTCTCGCATCCTGCATGGAGCACAAACAGGTCATGGAACAGGGATTGGGAATGTCCAGCGGTCTGAGAGGAGGGCATGGAATTTCAAGCCTCTACTCCAATTTTTGGGGCATTTTTCATGCCAATCAATGCCACTTTGGGGTCTCCCCAATTCCCACTCTTTTTTCTGGAATTGGGCAAAAACATTGTTTTTCCTGCTGGTGTCCCGCATCCTGCATGGAGCACAAACAGGTTATGGAACAGGGATTGGGAATGTTTAGTGGTCTGAGAGCAGTACATGGAATTTCCAGGCTCTACGCCAAACTTTGGGGCATTTTTCAGGCTTCAAATCCTTCTGATCCCAACCAACACCACTTTGGGGTCTCCCCTGTTCCCACTCTTTTTTCTGGAACTGGGTGAAAATGTTGTTTTTCCTGCTGGTGTCCCGCATCCTGCTTGGAGCACAAACAGGTTATGGAACAGGGATTGGGAATATCCAGTGGTCTGAGAGGAGCACATGGAATCTCCAGGCTCCACACCAAATTTTTTTGGAAATTTTCAGGTATTTTTACTTTAAACCACTCTAATCCAAATCAACGCCACTTTGAGGTATCTCCCTAATTCCCAAATGCAGGAAATCCTAAATCCTGCATTTGGATCCCTCTTCCAGACAGGGATTTTTCCATCCCCATGTCACCTTCTGTGGTGGTGATGGAATTTGAGGAGGAAATTTGAAAATCAGCACGAAATCCACAGAATTAAGGTTTTTTACCTAAAACCTGCATGCATGAGATGCAGCTTCAGGGGAGGCTGGGAAGGTCTGGAGTTGTGAGTTTAAATTTGATAAAATATTCCAGGGAATCATGGAATGTTTGGGTTGGAAGGGACCTTAAATCCCATCTGTTTCCAACCCCCTTCCATGGGGGGGTCCACTATCCCATTTTTTCCCAATGAATAAAAAAAATATGAATTATATAAATGTACATAATTTATATTAAATATAACATGGAATAATTCCCATTCCAGGAAGGAATCCAGCTGTTTGGAAGGAGCACAGCTTCTCCAGGAGGTCTCCATAAATCCAGAGCCCAGCAGAGCAGGAGGTGGGATGGGACCCCACATGCAAAGCTGGGGGGGGTGTCGTGCACTCCTGCATTCCCAGATCCATATTTTGGAGGGAAAAAGGGCTTGGGACACTTCCCAAGGGTGCTGGGAAGGGAAAAAAATCCCACCAGGATCGACCTTCCAGCAGCTCCTGAAGGCACAACCTCCCAAAATCCAACCTGCTGGGGCTTGGCTCTTCCAAATTATCCCAATTTGTAAAAGATTTTCTGGGTAAATCAGATCTGGCAGAGGCTGAGGGCTTTGGATGCATCCCATAATCCCAGTTTTTGGCTGCGGGGACCTAAAGGAAGTGTTGAAGTGACAGGGACACGGCGCTGATGATCCCTGGGAAGCTGGCACTGGATCATCCCGAGGGTCTGGAGTCAACTGAGCACAACCCCAACCTCTCCAAACTTCGGGAACACAAACAAACATCCAAGGTTTTCCAGGCTTCAGTCTCCTAGAAAGAGCCACAGGGAATCTGAAATGTTTCCTAAAAACACCAGGCTTGGAAGTGGAATCCAGGATAACAACTTTATCCCAAAGGAAAATTTACTGGGGTTACCAGAGACGGAGCTGCTCTCCCAACAGGAACAGGAGAGCTTGGAGCACTTCCAGTCATCAAAAATTGGGATTTGTTTGTTTTTCCCTGTTTTTCAGCCGGAGCAGGTTGGCAGCTGCTCCTCCAGGAGAACCAGGGAGTGATTGTGCCAGCAGGGAGCAGAGTTTGGAGTGGCCCAGGTCCTGCTATCGTGGATTTGGGGATAATTATCCTTCCCTGGAGCTCCAAAGAGCTCCAGGAGATCTCCAAGCCCTTCCCCAGGAAGGCTGGGAGCTCTCCTGGGTTCCAGAGGGACATCAGAGGTGCTGGAAGTTGATCTGTACCTTTGGAAAGCTCTTCCCAGCCCTTCCACATACTGGGAATTTGGAGCTTTTCCATCCCGCACCTCTGGGGCCATCTCCCACCCTGTGGGACCTGCTCAGGTCCAGGGAATGTTCTGGAAGCAGAGCACATTCCATGTGAGAAAACCTTGGGGTGCGTTGGGATGACTGGGAAGGAGCTGGATGGATAAACCTCAGATCAGGATGGAAAGGGATTGCAGCTGGAGCCCTGATCCCACAACAAACCCACAGAGGTGGATCTGGAAAAGTCTGGGAGCATCTGGGAGCTGCTGGGACCTCCAGACACCATGTGAAGGTGCAAGCACTGAGCCATTAACCATTATTAATTAATTAAGTTGCTTACAGGACACAAAATCCTACAGGATTCAGGATGGGCTGCGCAGATCCATGAGGGTTTTTTTCCCTGAGAAGAGCTTTGGGATGACTGGGAGCACCATTAACAAACCCACAGAGGTGGATCTGGTGAAGCCTGGGAGCTGCTGGAATTTCCAGACACCACGTGAAGGTGCAAGCACTGAGTTATTAGCCATTATTAATTAATTAGGATGCAGGACACAGAATTCTGTGCCTACAGGACAGAAAATCCTGCAGGATTTGGGTTGGGCTGAGCAGATCCATGGGGTTTTTTTCCTACGCAGAGCTTTGGGATAGCTTGGAGAGCCATTAACAAAACCCACAGAGGTGGATCTGGAAAAGTCTGGGAGCATCTGGGAGCTGCTGGGACCTCCAGACACCACGTGAAGATACAAGCACTGAGACATTAAATATTACGAATTAATTAAGCTACCTACAGGACAGAAAATCCTGCAGGATTTGGGACGGGCTGTGCAGCTCCCCGGTTTTATTTCTCCGAGCAGAGCCTCGGGATAACCGCGGCTTTGGAAGCCGGTCCCAGGATTAGGAGTGAAAGGAAGGGAAAGGCGAGCTCGGCGCTGTCCCCACCCCTGTCAACAAACACCACCTCGGAGAGAGCCGAGCTTTGTCTCAATTAATCCGGGAGGGGAAGAAAGCAGCGGGGTAAAAGCTCCTCTTTTAGCTCTAATTAGTGCATTTGGGAGGATCGGGTTGCGCAGGGCCCCGCTCCAGAGGCACTTTGCAATTCCAGCGTTTCGGGCTCCATTGAGAGCGGACAATCGGGGCCCTGCCAGGTGAGGGTGAAAGCCCGAGCGAGCGCATACTTACACCCGGGATATCCTGGGAGAGAGAGACGCACCGGGGTGATAAGGGACAGAGATAACCAGGAGAACAGGTTACAGGCTGAGCCGGCCCCCGCTCAGAATTCCCCCCCGGAATTCCCGGCGGGATGGGAGGCAGCGGATGTGCCTGGAGCAAGGAGAGCTCGTGGGGGATGGACAGAGACCCCTCAGGGAGAAAACCTTGGGGTTCGTTGGGATGACTGGGAAGGAGCTGGATAAACCTCATATCAGGATGGAAAGGGATTGCAGCTGGAGCCCTGATCCCACAACAAACCCACAGAGGACCCAAATCATTCCATGATTTTATGACACTATGAAATGAGCCAGGCTGGGGTTTGGTGACATTTTAACACCACTGAGCGTGGAGCTGCTCTCCTGCTGTCCCACCACCTTCCCAGCCTCTGCCACGATCCCAGCTCACTGCCTGCCTCAATTCCCTGGCTCTCCCAAATACTGCATGGCCAAACTCCCAGATTTTGGGTGTCCCTTTATTTTAGCAGTTTGCTGTTAGCTCTGAATAAAGCTCTCACTTTCCCATCCTGGACGCTGGGTCACGAATTCGCTGTGTATCACAGAATCATCCTGGCTAGAAGAGCCCTCCAAGGTCCCCAAATCCAACCATCCCCAGCATTTCCACACCCATTCCCGAATAACCCGGGGATAGCACAACCCATAAAACACCAGTACAAAAACACCACCATGAGGTGTGAAAGTCCTTTTAAAGCCAGTTTAGCCCCCGTGTCCTCACTGGTGCCCTCGGGGTGTCCTGAGGTGCTGTGACATCCGTCCTTCTCCTCTGGTGGAGAGGAGCTGGACCATGATGACAGACAGGGAACTCCAAATTTCACAAACACCCCAAGGTCGCTCACAGAACCAGAGACCCCGAGAATAATTTGGGCTGGAAGGGATCTTTAAAGCCCATCTAGTGCCACCCCCGTGCCACCACTGTCCCAGGGTGCTCCAAGCCCATCCAACCCGGCCTTGGGTGCTTCCATGGGTGCAGCTGGGTTTGGATTAACCAGGGAATCGCAGCATGGGGAGCAGTTTGAGGCGATTTGGGGTCTCCCTTTCTCCTCGAGGAGGAGGCGACGAGTTTGGGGTTGGGGCCACACTTCCAGAAGAACATTCCAGGCCCCTGCATCCCTGGAAGTGTCCAAGGCCAGGCTGGGCAGGGCTTGGAGCAGCCTGGGACAGTGGGAGATGTCCTGCCCACAGAACTGGATGGGCTTTAAGGTCCCTTTCCCACCCAAACCATTCCATGATTCCACGAGGATCCCCTCCTGCCCTCTCCTCCATGCAGGACCCAGCACTGCAGCGCCCGTGCCAGGAGCCGCTCGGAAAAACGCTAAATTCCCACTTTTTGGCTCATTCTCCGTCCCACCAGCTGCAAAACGAGCTGGGAGGTCTGCCGGGAGCGGGAGCAGAGTGGATCCTTCCCAAGCCAGCTTGGAGCTGGACCAGCGGAGATCATCTGGGAGACCCACCACGGGCAGGGGTGACAGGCAGAGCAAATCCCGCTTTTCCTGGGGCCTGCGGCAAATCCCGCGGCGTTCCCGGCTCGCTGCCGGCCCGCAGGACTGGCAGAGCCCCCCGGGAGCCACCCCGGAGCCCCGGGCGCTGTTCCCGGCACCGCTCCAGGGCTTGGGATGGAGCCGTGAGGAGCATGTGAACGGCGGGCCTCAAAGGATGGATTGAGGGAGCCCCCGAGAAGGGAAAGAAATGGAAATAAAGATGTAGAGAGGGATAGGAACGGGGAAAAAAATGGAAGTAGAAGTGGAGATAAAAATGTGGAAATAGAAATAAATAGGAATATAGAAATATAGATATATGGAAATATTGAAATATAGAAATAAATATAGAAATATAGACATATAAAAATATAGAAATATAGAAATAAATACAGAAATATAGACATATAGATATATAGAAATATAAAAATATATAAATATATAAATAAATACAGAATTATAGAATATAGACATATAGAAATATAGAAATAAATACAGAAATATAGACATATAGAAATATAGAAATATAAAAATACAGAAATATAGAAATAAATACAGAAATATAGAAATACAGAAATATAGAAATATAGAAATATGGAAATACAGAAATAGAGATAAAAAAACAGAAATGGAAACAAATAGAAAATAAAATCTTGAAATAGAAATATAATAGAAATAAAATCTAGAAATAGAAAGAAAAATAGAAAGAAATAGAAATATAGAAATAAAAATACATAAAAGGATAGAAATAGAAATATAGAAATAGAAATATAAAGAAATACAGAGATGTAGGAATAAAAATTACAGAAATAGAAATAAAACCAGAAAAAATAGAACTATAGAAATAAAGGCAAATAAAAATATAGACATAGAAACATAGAAATAGAAACATAGAAATAAAAATACAGGAATAGAAATAAAAAAAACAGAAATGTAGAAATAAAAATACAGAAATAGAAGTAAATATAGAAATAAACAGAACTATAGAAATGTAGTAAAAATATAGAAATATAAATACATTTTAAAAGAAATACACAGAAATATAAATACAGAACTACAGAAATTTAAGCCTAATTAAAAATAAAAATCAGAAATAGAAATAAATATAGAAGTAAATAGAAATAGAAATATAGAAATAAATATAAACAGAACTACATAAATAAAATTCAAAATATAGAAATAGAAATGTAGAAATAAAAAGAAATAGAAATACAGAAAAAGAATGGAATAAAATAGAATATTCTCAGGTGGAAGGGAACCTACAACAAAGTGGCCCAACCATTTCATGACCAAAATTGTTCGTGGCATTGCCCAAACACTGAAAAATTCGGGATAGCCACTCCTGCCTGCAGCCCAGCACATTTGAAAGGATTTTGGAGCTGGAGGTTCATCTTTACAGCGAAATTTTCTGGTAGGACAAGGAAAACTCTGCTTAAGAGCCAATAAAAAGAAGGACCCGCAGCCAAGCTGTTGGATTTTGAAATGTGGGATTTGGGTTGACGAGATAAAATGGGATTTTTCCGTGTGAGCTCCCTCTGTCCACCCAGGGCCGAGATCTTTGCTCACAGCAATGGAAGGAGCTGCTAAAGCACGATGGGGGTGGAAATTGTCCCGGGATTTGGGGGCCACACTCACTTTTCCAGCAGGATGAGGGCTGTGGTGGGGTTCACACGAAGGTACTTGCACGTGGGCTGTCCGTAGTCGGCCAAATACGTCGACCAATCCCACTGGATGAACAGATCCAGGAGCTGGAAAGGAAAAACAAACGGGGTTTGAAAAAGCTGGAAAAGGCAGCAGGTGTTTCCCTGGAAGCTGGCGGAGGTCCTGGGCAGGTGGAGTTGTCCATAAAAAAAATGAATGCAGGTTTTATTAATTTGTTTCATATTATTTTGTTTAGGTTTCATCATCAACTTGATTGCACTTCATTATTAACTTATGAATACTTTACATTGATTAATGCAGGGCTGTATTAGAGCATTGCTGCTCTGTGATCCCTAATTTTGGGGATTTGAGGTCTGAGACACCTCGAGGACGTGGGTGACAAACAACCCCAGTGCCCTGACACTCTCAGCTATGGCAGGAGGAAACTTTTGGGGTCAAAATCACCACAAACTTCTTCTGCCCCCAAACAACCCCCAGTGTCGTTCCAACCATTCCTCATGGATTTCTCACCACCCTGGGCCCATCCCAACCCCCTCCAAGTGCTCTGGAAGTGCCTCCAAAGCCCAGAGGAGCTCGGGGGGTTATTCTGGGTGAGTGCAGCTCCCGGAGCTGGGAGTCCCAGGTGCTTTCCAGACGTTGGTAAGAGAAACCACCAGGCCTTGGCAGCGGGGGAAGGAAAAGGGATTAACTCGGCCATCCGTGACGGCCCCTGCTCCAGAGCGCCAAAATTCCCACCCGCAGCCCTTCGTGCCCACAAATGACCCCGCTCCCCCCAGCCAGGTGAGGGATGGGCAAACGACAGCCCAGGTTGCCCAAATGCCCTCTTCCCACACCGTCCCTATCCTTATTTTCCTTAAAAAACCAGGAGCTGCCATGCCCTCCTCACATGAGGATCGCCTCACCTCAGTGAGGACTTGGCTTCTCCACCCACCCACGAGGGCACGGATTCACTGTGCGCCACAGAATTATTCTGGCTGGAAGAGCCCTCCAAGGTCACCAAATCCAACCATCCCCCAGCATTTCCACATCCATCCCTGACCCATGGGTTAGAGATGTCCCCTAAATGCCCAAGTTCCCTAAATGTCCTCTTCCCACACTGCTCCTATCCTTATTTTCCTTAAAAAACCAGGAGCTGCCATGCCCTCCTCCAATGAAGATCTCCTCCCCTCAATGAAGACTTGGCTTCTCCACTTACCCATGAAGGCACAGTCCAATGCCCACTTCCCACACCATTCCCATCCTTGTTTTCCTTAAAAACCAGGCTCTCCCCTGCCCTCCCCACATGAGGATCTCCTCACCTTGACGAGGACTTGGCTTCTCCATTCACCCATGACGACACAATCCAAGTTCCCTAAATGCCCTCTTCCCACACCATTCCCATCCTTGTTTTCCTTAAAAACCAGGCTCTCCCCTGCCCTCCCCACATGAGGATCTCCTCACCTCGACGAGGACTTGTCTTCTCCACCCACCCACAGGGGCACGGCCCAGGATTCCCGGGATGCCGCCTTCACCTCTGCCCCATCCGCAGCAGGTTAATTAAGAGCTCCTGCCGTTCCCCCCTCCCAAAGATCCCGTCTTGGAGCGCCGCTGTGACCACTCTATTTGGGGACAGGCTGCCAAGCGCGTGGACGTCTTCATCGCCCGCTCGGCGCGTCCCGGTGCCCACCACCGGAGCCGGGAGAGGCCGGGCCCGTCCCGCGGCCAAGCGGGGCCCATAGAGGCCTCATTGTCCCCGCGTCGCCATGGTTTTCCTGGAGGCCCCGGCGCTGTTTAACAACGCATCCTGCCCCGCCAAGAAGGGGATTTAGCTCCTCCGAGACCTCCAGATACAAAACAAAAATGTGCAACAAGATTCTTTTTGACTATGTAGGTCAGGGCAAGGAAAACAAGCTGTCGGGAACAATCCCCCGGGCTGGCGGGGGGGATGGATTAGCCGGGACCTAAGAGGGCTTTTCCAGCCCGGGTCCCGCTCGGCTTTGTCCGGCGGGGCCTTTGTGTTGAACTACAAACCCGAGCTGAACATCATTGGCAGGAGGTTTTTCCAAGGGGGCACCTTCGAGAGAGACAACCTTAAATATGATTTCACAGGCGCTTTTCAGGCCGAGCGCCGGGGCCAAAACGCTTCCGCGGGGTTTGGCGGCTGCTGGGAGGAGTCGCTTGGTTGTACAGGCTCAAAGGGAACCCCCACAACGCGGCAAAGACCTCTTGCTGGTGGCCCCCGGGAGGCTGAACGTGCCTCGGGCAAATCCCAAACAAAGCCTGAACGAGTTCTTGCCATGGAAAGTGCGTGGCCGGAGCATCCAGGGGCCAGGTAGCCGTTTGTGTGGAGGGGGAATAAAGAGCCAGGAGGAAAGGGATGAAGGAGGAAAGGAAATAAAAAAAAGGGAGGATTAGGAAGGGTTTGGAGAAGATGGAATTAAAATGTTGGGAGTTGTTCTGGCAGAGGCTTGGGAGCAGTGCAGGAGCTCAGAGGGATCTGCTGCAGGGCTGGAGCCCCTCTGCTCTGGAGCCAGGCTGGAGAGCTGGGAATGTTCCCTGGAGAAGGGAAGGCTCCAGGCAGAGCTCAGAGCCCCTGGCAGGGCCTGGAGGGGCTCCAGGAGAGCTGCAGAGGGACTGGGGACAAGGCCTGCAGGGACAGCACACAGGGAATGGCTCCCACTGGCAGAGAAAATCCAGTGACCTGGAGCCATCGGCAGCAGCTCCACACGAGCCCAGGTGTGCCCAGGTGGCCGAGGAGGCCAAGGGCACCGGGGCTGTGCCAGCACTGGGGTGGCAGCAGGACCAGGGCCGTGCCTGTCCCTGTGCTGGCACTGCACAGCCTCAGATCCTGGGGCAGATTTGGGCCTCTCCCAACAAGAGAGACCCTGAGGGGCTGGAGCATGGCCAGGGCAGGGAATGGAGCTGGGAAGGGGCTGGAGAATTCCTGAGGAGCTGGGCAGGGGCTCAGCCTGGAGCACAGGAGGCTCAGGGGGACCTTGTGGCTCTGCACAGCTCCTGCCAGGAGGGGACAGCCGGGGGGTCGGGCTCTGCTCCAGGGAACAGGGACAGGAGCAGAGGGAACGGCCTCAGGGTGGGCATCAGCAGGAATTTCCCCATGGAAAGGGCTCTCCAACCTGATGGAGGCCCTGTCCCTGGAAGGATTTGAAGGACGTGACACTTGGGGATGTAGATCAGCGGTGGCCTTGGCAGTGCTGAGGAAAGGCTGGACTCGATCTCGAGCGCTTTTCCAACCATATTGATTCCGTGACTCCCAGCGCTCCCACCTCAGCCTGGACCTTCCCGGAGCTCTCGCAGAGCCAGACCACCCCCAGGTGGCTCCCGACAGTGACGGATGGGCTGTGTATTTTCCAACTCTTTGCCCACATCCATCTTTTTTGGCTCGGCAGGTCCGCGGACGGCCGGGGCCAGCACCTTTGGCCCTGGCTGCCGGCGCTCCCGGCCCAGCTGCGGGTCGCGCTCCGGAGGGGAGAGGTCCTGCAGGAGGAAGCCCGAAGGCTCAGGGAGAGCTGCCTCCAGACGATTTATCTGTCACATAAATGTGGTTTTATTGGTTTTACTGCTTCAACTTTTCACCTCTGCTGCTAAATCTGAACGGGCCGAGGGGAAAGGAAAAAAAGGGAAAAGGAAAAAAGAGCCGGCGGCGCGGGGCTGCCGCGGGTCTGCCGGGGGAGTTTCCAAATCAAATATGCAAATACCATTAATTCTTTAAACTGGAGTCTCCCTTTCAAGGCCATAAATCAAACTCGACAGCACATCCACTGGGGCATGGGGGGGGGAAGGAAAAGGAGAGGAGGGAAAGGGGAAAAAAAGAGGAGGAAAAAATTAAAAGGAGCTTTCACCACGGTGATGTGGGAGTGGGATAAGATCAGGAAGCTGCAGATGTGCTCGGGGCTGGGGACTTGCAGCTTCCCAGGGTTCCAAGAACACCTTGAGGAGGAGCAGGGAGAGGTGCAGGTACAGCTTTATAAAAACGGAGAAGTAGAGGATGGTTTGAAAAAAATGCCAGAAAAAAAGGTATTAAAAAGCTCTAAAATTGGTTTTATACACATACATGAGCTTGCATCCAAATTGAAGTGTAGAATTCAAGAGGAGGAAATGTTGGAATGAAATAATTAAACTGGGAACCGGTTCCCAGCCCTGTCCCTGGTTCCCCTAGGAAGAACTTTCCCCCCCATTTCATGGAATCACGGAATCATTTAAACTGGAAAAGACCTTTCACATCATCAAATCCAACCACCAGTTCTACCTCAAAACCACTTCCTTTTCTCTCCCCCTTGCAACGTCACCACCTCAAACTCTTCAAAAAACCTCCTTTTTATCCAAGCAGACAAGTTTTCACGCCCTTCACCTCAAGCAGAGGTCGAGGATGGCTGGAAGGTCCCTGCAGGAGGAGACCAGGCCGTGGTTGGGCTCCGCGTCCCCCTCCAGATGGGAAGGAGAGCAGGGACAGTTTGTTCTGTCTGACGACAGCGTGGAATCTGGATGGAATCCTCCCAGCCAAGCCAGGAGCACTGGAATGTGAATCCAAACTGACTCCAAACACGGTTTGCAAGCCCTGCCAGAGCTCCTGGAACCAGATCTAAGCCACCACCGGCGTTCGCACGCTCGCGCCCCGTGCCACAGTCATGGAATCATGGAATGGTTTGGGTGGGAAGGGACCTCAAAGCCCACCCAGATCCAACCCCATGGGCAGGGACACCTCCCACGATTCCAGGTGGCTCCAAGTCCCAGTGTCCAACCTGGCCTTGGACACTCCCAAGGATGGGTCCATGTCTGCCCCATCTGGCCCAGCATCCTCCAACAGGGAATTGCACCAAAAGCTCCTGACCTGCGGGAAATTCCCATGGGAATGCACCAGTTTCCCCAGGAAAAGGGACAGGATTTGGTTGCACAAGAGCCATCCCCTCACTGTGGTTTTCCAGTCCTTTAGGGGTGGCTGCAGGAGGAGGAGGAGGAGGAGGAAGATCTCTCTTCACAAGGAACCCCGTGAAGAAGACAAGGAGAAGAGGCTCCAAGGTGCCACAGGAAAGGTTTGATCTCCACACAAGAAAGAAATTCCTTGGAGTGAGACCCATTTTCCACTGGGACAACTTCCCCTGGATGTGGTGTTGATCCCACTGCTGGAGGTTTTTGGGATGGATGGGGCAGGGCTCCTTCCATCCATTCCGTCCCCACACCAGGTTGGACCAGATGAGCCCTCAAAGTCCCTCCTAACCAGGGTGGTTGTGTGATTCCATCCTAGAAAAAACTTCCCTCTGGTCCACCACCAGATTTCCTCCCAGGGACAAGGCGGAGCACCGAGATGGATTTGGTGGGATTGGATGGATTTGGATTCCACCATGATGGATTGGAGAGGACTTTCCTCTGCCGGCACCATCCCAGCAGATGAGATGGTGCCAGGGTTGATGGGAAACATTCCATAAAGAACTAAACCTTTCCTTCAACAAAAGCCTAAATTAGGGAATTCGGTCCTTGTTTCTGCAAGCACACCCAGCTGGGTCGAGGTGTGGTGAGGTCTTCATCACGGTGGGATTTTGGGGACACTCAGATCCCCAGGGAGTGACAGCGATGCCACGTGGTTATGGCCAAGTTTTGTGATGAGTTTTATGTCGCCAGGGCATGGAAAAGCATGAATTCAGTCAGGTTTGGTGTTTTCCCAGCTGGAAGCAGCATTCCTGCTCTGAACCCGCGTCCATGAGCTGGGTCACGTCCCTGAGTGCCCACTCTGGTTTTCCATGGAAGAAGGAGGAAATATTTTCAGATCCAAGGTGAAAACAACTCTCATAAGCTCTGTTATCCCTCCTTATCCTCACAACCACAGTCTGATATTCCTCTTCCCAGGGTTTTTGTACCTGGCATGAACAACCTCTGACCCAACACCTTCCACAAACAAAGCTTTGATTTGTACGAGATCACACCTTGAACTTCTAAACCTCGGGAGGGATTTCCTCTAAAAAGCTCCTTTCCCTGACTGAACAGCACAGCTCCTCAGGAAAGGGGACAACGAGAGGCCACCCTTGTCCCCACCTGGAGGACGGGACAAGACGCCCCAGTGGGATCACAAAACAGTGGTGACACCCAGTCCTGCTGGGGACTTCCATGAAAAACACACACCTATGGAAAACCGGTGGCAATTCCCAGTTTGTCCACATCCATAACCCATCCCACCACTGGTGGAGCAGCCCCTTCCACCATCCAGCAGGGAATTGTCACGGATTACAAAAAACCCAAGGAGCGTCCAGCAGCAGCAGCCACGGACAAGCACAGTCCAAATAATTTACTTTGGGGAGGTTGCAATTACGCATCGTGGGAAAGGAATACTGAAAGAGAAAGAAATATTCCAACCCCTGGGAAGACGTGGGGTTTGGACAATAAAGTTCCCAAAAAGAAAAGGCACCGGGAATTGGAACATGATGTTTGTTGTTGAATTTGTGAAAGGCACGGAGGGGGAAATCGCGGCCTAAGTGAAAACAGGAGTGGATCTTTCACTGGCTTCACTGGAAAGGAGGATTTGCTCTGGGAATTGGGTGTCCTTGGCGTGAGGGGTTGGAGAGCACCCACAAGAAATTGGTGATGGACAAGGAAAGGGATCAACACATGGAGCACAGGGAAGGAAAATCTTAATTTAGGTGGTCCCCTAATTACCTGGATTTCTGGGAATTACTACAGATCCAAGAGTCCTGCTTGGACCTCTCTGTGAGACACAACAACCACAAGTGACCCCTCCAGGTCTCCTGGGATGCCCCACCCAGGGATGTCCTCCTGGAGAAAAGAGAACCAAGCTCCTGACCTCACATTTAAATGGGTTGATCTTCCAAGTTAAAAGCAGCAATTTAATTTTTTTTTTCTCTTTCTGTCTGCAAAAGTCAAACAGTTCCTGGAAGAAAAACCCCAACAAAACAGGAGAGGAATCTGGAAGGATTTATGGCAGCCAGGACAGTTTGTAACCGAGAGAGGTTTGAGACCAACAAAACCCAAACCTGTCCAGTCTGCATTATTTTCAGCTTCACATTATTGCCTGTTTATAGGTTCTTGTATTCCTGATAGCCCAGATTTCCAGGGAAAGGGCTCCACAAAGCTTTTTTTGCACAGAGAGATCTCCTGGTTTTCCAGCTGCAAACATTCATCGTTTATTAGGAGGAAAACCTCTGGCTTTCCACCTCTGGCTTTCCACCTGCTTTGAAGCCACGCTGGAATTACAAGCGGTTGACTGTTCTCCTCTTCCCAAAGGAATTTTTTCCAAGGGTCTTGTTAAAAACTTTGCAGGATTTTACCTCAGAAAATTTGTGTTTCTGAGCACCAGGAGTGGCTGAGGGAGCTGGGAAAGGGGCTCAGCCTGGAGGGATCAGGGAGGACCTTGTGACAACTCCCTGACAGAAGGGGACAGCCAGGGGGGGATTTGGGATCTTATCCCAGGGAACAGGGACAGGAGGAGATGGAACGGCCTCAGGTTGGATATTGGGAAGATTCCTTCCTGGAAAGGGCTGTCCAGAGGGGACGCTGAGGATCAGCACCACGTGTGACAGGGGTGACAGCCCTGGAAAGTCCCCCCAAGCTGCGCTCAAGGCCTGGCTTTAGTCACCCACTGGATCCTTGCCCGCAGGGAAAGCTCCGCTAAATTCTAGGGAAATCCCGAGTTTCTCTCACCCATGGCACAGCCCTTGGAAAATAAAAACACTCAAGGCCTGAAAGTGATTTGGTGCAAAACCCCTGGGATTTCAACGCTTCGGGATCGAGTCGTTCCCAGCGACAACACCCGGACAGGGGGATTTTGTGAACGGCCACGGGAACAAAAGCAAGCGGAGCTTCTGGATTTAGTGGCCAATTTGCACTCCTAAAAATAACCCCTTGGACTCATCCCATTCTCCAGGCAGGTTCAGGAGTTTGCAGGGAAGGCAGGGCCCGGTGCCGGGAGGATTCCCACCCTCCGGACCCTCCGATGGCACACGGGGACAATACTGGGCGGGAGCCAGGAGGAATGAAAGAGCCTCGGAAGAGCGTTCCGCAGGGAATTCCACTATTGAATAACACTTGGCTTTTCCATTGAGCCGCCACAAAGGGGGATTCATTCCCCAGGCAAAGATGGCTCCTGTAGCAGCATCCCCCGGATCGGGTTCTGGTGGGGCTGCACCCAGCAAGGATGGGGCGGGATAAACCCTCCGGGATCAGCATCCGGCACCGCAGGGGAGAAATTCGGGATGTGATGTTTGGAAAGCGCTCAGGGTGTCGATAATATTGATATAATGTTAATACACTTGATCTTTTAATTATTTTATCCCAAATTGATGTCGTTATTTCTGATTTATTTCACGCTTTTTCTTTGGCCCAGGATGGGCTAGCGCCTTGCCCAGTCTCGTGAGCACAAGTACCTGTAGTGCTATGTTCCTCCTGATTTTAGGATTAGAAATTAGCAGCATGTACCAGCATTTGATAAAGAGGAAAGAATACACCATAATTTATGTGCATGTTTTCTTTGGAACACACTTTTGGAATAACCTGAAAAAATTCTCTGCAAGTGTAAGATGTATATAGATATATATCTATACATATATATATATATACTTGTGTATATATACACATCTAAATACCCCTTAGAGGCTGTTTTGAAGGTGTTTTGGGGACAAGAAAGTGGATTTTGGAAAAGCTCCGTGGTGGGGAGTTGATGGCTCCGTGCTCAGGTATCCCATTAATACGGAATTCCTTTTCCACTGCTGCATTCCAGGTGTTCACAGCCTTCTGGGTTTCCCTGCCTGACCCACACATGCAAATCAGTGGCTCCAAAGAAAACATTAGGGAATAACGTGGAAAGTCCCAGTATCTCAGCAGCAGAGGATTCTTTAGTCAGGGAAGAGTGGCCACGAGCACAAAAAAGCACAAAACCCCTAAAAACAGGAGAGGGGGTTCAGAGGGGACAAATCAGAAGTTGTCCAAATAAACCTATAGGAAACGTCTCCAGCATTGTACAGTCGGCAAAAAATCATCCCAAAAAGGGGGGAGAAGATCACTTTAATGCCACTTTTCCAGGAGGAAGCATTCCCAACTGATAGACGGAGCAGCCGGAGAGCTGTGGGGCCGGGAGGGGTCAGTGCTGCCCACCAGCAGCAGCCCAGGCACCTGCAGGGAGCAGGTGACACCGAGCCAGCTTTTGGGACAGACAGAGCCCAGTGAGTGCCACCAGCACCGGGCTGGGACACCCAGACCCCCGGGCAGGGCATTTCCCTTTGAGGGATCCCACCAGCAGCAGGGAGCAGGGATGGGTGAGCAGCAAATCCCGAGGATTCCTGCTTTCCCTGGTGTCAAAACCCCGTGAGATTTGTGATGTTTGGACCAAACCTCTCCTGCTATCCCCAAAAACCACCGGCATCACCTCCCTGAGCCCCACGGGGCCAAGCACTCCACGCTTCTCTTTCCTGTTGCCGCTCAGCTGATGCCAAATCCTCTGAGAAGCTGCGAGTTTTTCTTGTGTTTACATGTTAAAAAAGGGGCTAAAAAAAAAAAAAAAAAGGAAAAAAAAAAAGGAGGTGACCTCTTGCTCACCCCAGGCAGGCTGTGAGGAGCCGCCGCTGCCTTCACCTCCGGCTGAACTTCCAGATTATCTCAGCCAAGATTCACCTTGCACTGAACTTGTACCCGGAGCACGGCACAGTCACGGAGCCCTGATTAAACATTGCAGCACCACGGGGCCATAAATTTATACATTTAATGAGGATTAGCAGCGCTTCCTCCTGCCCTCCTCGCGCTGGGGACCGATGGAAGCGCTCACCAGCACGGGCTGAACATGGGAAAGCTGGGAATGAGCAGGAGATGAAGCAGCTCCCGTGCCGTTCCCGGTGCGTGGAACACATGGCAAATCCAGCGGGAGCAACCCATGGAGGGCTTGCACCGCTTCCCACCCCAAAAAAACCCCAGGAAAAAGCAGAAAAGCAGCGGGACACGGCGCTCCAGGAGCCCGTGGGTCCCTTGGCCCAGCAGGAAACCGTCCGCAGGCCGTGGCCTCCTAAACTCTGGCTGCCCTCTTCCCACCGAGCGCCGCATCCCAGCGCCGTCCTCCCGTCTCTTTTCCAGGACGGACGCGTGACGGGAGGCAGCGGCGGCTGCTGCCTCCTCCTCCTCCTCCTCCTCCTCCTCCTCCTCCTCCTGCTGCTGCTGCTCCTGTCCCAGCTGCCACGGAGGGAACGGGAGAGCTCCGCGCTCGCCGACGCCGGCCGGGGTCACTCGGCCGCGCCAGGGGAGAACGTCTGGGCGGCGAAATGGATCCGCTCAAGTTCAAGTGCTTGGAAGGCCTCCCTCTTTTCTTTTTTTTTTTTTCCTTTTTTTTTTTTTTTTTTTTTGAAGAAACTAAACTAATACATCCCTGCTTTTCCTGATAACTTCCTCCTTTCCCTCGGAGGTTTTGTTTAGCAGATCCATTGTTCTCGGCCAGCCTTGCCCTGGGGTCCAATTTGAGAGCGTTCTCATTTTTCCCCCCTATGTAACTGATGCTTATTTCTTTAAGCTCCACTGTAAACACAAAGCACACGGCAGAGCCCCGGCCCGCCTTTGCAGGAGGCAGCCTCAGCCCTGGAACTGCTTCTCCGTGGGGTTTTTTTTATTGGAAACAAAAGGATTGGGTCTCCTTGCTCCAAGGAGTCAAACACCTGCGGGATGCGGGAACCCGCGGGTGGTCCGGCGGCTCCGTGACCCTTTTCTGCTTCCAGAAATGTGGCTTTGCTAATTAAAGACTTCTTGATTGTTCGTTAGGGGCAGGGGTTGAGGCAGCAGGACCCGTTGGAGGTGGCCTGAAGGTCCTTGGGATGAAGGAGGAGCCACCAGAGCATCCCCTGGGAGGGGTGGCGCAGGGGGACAAATATAAACTGAAATAGAAAATAAATCCTTGGAAGAGGTGAGAGCATCTTGGATGGTCCCAGGGACATGCCAAGAGATGGGGATTTGGGAAGGGTGGGTGACAAGGCCACCACTGACCCATGTCCCCAAGCACCACAGCCACAGGGCTTTGAAATCCTGCAGGGATGGGGACTCCAAACCTCCCTGGGCACTTCCAAGGCCTGACCACCCTTTCCATGTAGGAAATTTCCCAGTGCCCACCCTGAGGCTCCCCTGAGGCCGTTCCCTCTGCTCCTGTCCCTGTTCCCTGGAGCAGAGCCCGACCCCCCGGCTGTCCCCTCCTGGCAGGAGCTGTGCAGAGCCACAAGGGCCCCTGAGCCTCCTGTGCTCCAGGCTGAGCCCCTTCCCAGCTCCTCAGCAATTCTCCAGCCCCTTCCCAGCTCCTCAGGAATTCTCCAGCCCCTTCCCAGCTCCTCAGGAATTCCCCAGCTCCTTCCCAGCTCCCTCAGGAATTCTTCAGCCCCTTCCCAGCTCCTCAGGAATTCTCCAGCCCCTTCCCAGCTCCTGGAAAAGATTTCCCCAAGTGGAAGTGTCCTGGGCCAGGCTTGGAGCACGCTGGGATAGGGAAGGTGAGGAATGGGGTGGAACCAGGCTCTTTAAGGTCCTTTCCCACCCAAACCATTCCATGATTCCATGGTAAAAGAGGAGGATTTAGCATTCCCACTCACTCCAGGTCTGCCTGGGAGCACGGCCAGCCTCTTTCCCCCTCCACAAACCTCCTCCTGCGGAGAAAGCCCCGAGTTTATCTGAACCTCTTCCCTTTCTGGTGCATCCAAACCATCTCGGGGACTTGGAGTTTGCAGGGAACAAAAGCGTGGAGCCAGAAACTCCAGCGAAGAACGTGCCACGCTTTTGGCAACTTGGAAAAACTCCTGGATGACCCAAGTCTGGCTCCTAATTAATTACAAGCCCCAAATCCTGCAGGACACACATTCCTGGCATTAGAATGATGCTGAGCAGGAGCTGAGGCAGGATTTGATCCCGTGGCTGCATCCGCCAGACGGCCCCGGGCACGGGGAGCCCCGGCAGGATTTATGGATATTTGTTGGAGATAAAAGCAACCCAAGAACCTCTGGGAAACAAAAGCCAAGGCTTTTTCCTTGGAGTGTCACAGTAACCCCTGGACGGCCCCGCGCTCATTGTCACAGCCCTGGAAAGGTACAAACAAAGGGAACTTTGGGTGCCAAGAGCTGGAGCAGCAGCGAGAGGAGCGGCAGAATTCCCTGTGCGGCCACTTCCAGGGCAGGAATCCCGGGAAGAGAGGGTTTGGGATGTGCACCAGGAGCTGGCATTCCATTCCAAAGCGATTCCCGGGGGGAAAAGGAGAGTGGGGTCCTGGGACTGGGGGATTTGACAGCAGGGTGGTGATGGGGGAAGAACAAAAAGTCCCTTTTGGGGTTGGAAATGCGCATGAAGGGTTTTAATGGGGCTGGAAAGGGAGGGTTTAGGGTGGCAGTGGTTGCCAAAAAATGGGATTGGATCCCAAAATTGCTGTCATGGTTATGGAAAGGTTCCCTAAATCTGATGCTCCTCCTGCCCCAAAGATCAGCAGCATCAACAAGGGAGGTGTTTTCCAGAATTTTGGGGAATTTGAAATGGGAGAAAACTGCTCTTGGGAGGTTGGAGTAAATGTGGAATGGGGGAAAAGGGAGAAAAATGAAAATAAAGGAAAAGAAAGGAAAAAAGAAAGTGAAAAGAAAGCAGGGAAATGAAAGAAAAAGTAAAAAGCAAGAAGAGAAAAGAAAGAAAGAAAAAAGGAAGTAGAGAGAAAGAGTGAAAACAAAGAAAAAGGGAGGTAAAAGGTAGAAGAAAAGCAAGAAGGAAAAGGAAGAAGGAAAAAAAAGAAGGAAAAACAGAAATGAAAAATTAAAAACCAAAAAAAAAGAAGAAAGCAACAAGAAAATGAAAGACAGAGAGATGAAGGGGGGGGGTAAAGAAGTAAAGAGGGGAAAAGGAAAGGGGGGAAAAGGGAAAATAAATAAAAAATTAAGAAAGGAAAAGAAAAAAAAGACAGGAAATAAAAATAATAGTTATGAAAAATCCAAAGAAATTTAATGTAGACAGAATTTCAGAGTAGGAGGATTTGTCAAAGCAGATCCAAACTCATCCAAGGAACCCTCACCTGACACCTGGATTTGGGTACCAGGGTCTGGGATCTGCCACCTGGATTTGGGCACAAAATCAGGGATCTGCCACCTGGATTTGGGCACCAAATCAGGGATCTGCCACCTGGATTTGGGCACTGGAATCAGGGATCTACCACCAGGATTTGGGCACAAAATCAGGGATCTGCCACCAGGATTTGGGCACTGGAATCAGGGATCTGCCACCAGGATTTGGGCACAAAATCAGGGACATGCCATCAGGATTTGGGCAGCAAATCAGGGATCTGCCACCTGGATTTGGGCACCAAATCAGGGATCTGCCACCTGGATTTGGGCACAAAATCAGGGATCTGCCACCTGGATTTGGGCACCAAACTCCCGGTTCCAGGTCTGACAGAGCCACCAACTCCCACCTCCTTCATCCACGACGGACGAATCACCCAAACCCACCAAAGCCCCTCCTTGGTTTGTCCAACTCACGTGAGACCTCGGTGAATTCAGCCTAAACTAAGCCCAGCTCCACTTTAAGCCCAGCCTAAGCAGCCAGGCTAAGCCAAACCCCCTTTCCAGGGCATTTTCCACCCAAACCGAGTCCTGTGTGTTTCCATCATGGTCCCGTTGCCTCATTCCCCTCTTCCCAGCGCGTTTTCCTGGCAGGAAGGAGCAGCAGCCGGGCCAAGCCGTCTGCTGGCCCTTCCCTGAGCTCCAACAGCGGTGTTGGAGACAAATAAATTTGTCTTTATTTACCCCAAAATGTGTTTATTTTCTCCTTCCCTTTTAATTTCATTATTGTTTGATAGGAACATAAAGCAGAAGCCCCGATCGATGCCAGAGGCTCCCAACCCAAGGGCTCCTTGGAAACTTCCTTGGGGTTGTCGGAACATTTCTGAGGGGTTATGAACTCCTTAAACAAACAGCTGAGGTCATTGTTAGTCACAAAAAGACAAAAAGGGAAAAAAAAAAAAAAAAAAGGAATTATTTCAGGAAATAAAAAAAAGCAGGATTAAAGTTACAGCCAGAAGCTGCTCCCAGAGAAAGGAGCTGGGATGGGGGATGGCAAAATCCACAGTAAAACCATCAAGGAATCATGAGCCACTGGTCTTCTACTGGTTTTCCAGCTGCCATTCCAAGCCACTCTCTCTGTGTTTTTAAGATGTCAAATCCTCATCAAATCCTTCTCCTGGGACTCAGAGATCCCAACCCCAATTCCAAGGGCCACTGTCCAGGGGAGAGGAACTTTTGGGAGTGATTTTGGTGGCTTTTCAACCTCTGGATGGGATGCCACAGGACAGGAGCAATTCCAGAGTTCCTGGAATGGAATGGAATGGAATGGAATGGAATGGAATGGAATGGCAGGGAAAGGAAAAAGGGAAAGGGGAAAGGGAAAGGATCCACCAAAGCCACTGGATGCAGGGGTGACCCTATCAAAGGATACATGGATACAACACCTGGACATCCATAAATTCAGGCACAGGGAAGGAGTGAGATCCGAGCACATTGGAAAAGCAAAGGAGAGAGGCCTCTTATCCCACAAATTCCCAGCCCCAAGGAAGAGTCTGCCTGGCTGCCTCTACCCCAGCCCCTTCCCATCTCCTGATCCGTGTGGGATGGAATTCCATCCACCCCGGAGGCTCCACTGGTTCCATTTCCAGTACCAGGGACACCACGACTCCCACTGGGTGAGCCTGGGAGGTTTAGAGATCCTGGAGCTCTGCTGGGATTCACTTCCCACCTCCAGCAGATCCAGCTGGGACATCCCAAATACCCAATCCCAGGGTAAGCTGGATGCACGGAGCTTCCTGCAGCCCTGAAAACTCCATGGAGTGGAGAAATTCCTGTTTTATCCTGCTGCTCATCCTTCCTTGCTGCTAACGAGGCTCTGTCCCAGCCTCATTTCTCATTCCTGCTTTCTCCTGCTTTTCTTCCAGCTTTGTGCCTCCCCTCTCTGTGTCTGATCCTCTTTTTTCCTTAAAAAAAAATCCCTGTTTTTTCTGCACGGCCCCAAAACCCCCTGAGCCTGCCCAGACAGAAACATGAATAAAATACAGAGGGAATTCAAAAAGAGAGGGAAAATTAAAAATAAATAAAAGCCAAGCAATCTCCTGGCAGGTGCTGAACTCTCCTTGTGCTCCAAGAGGAATTTTTCATGACATCCCATCACTTATTTAGGCTGTGGCTCCGTGACCTCCTGCATTTCCCTGCATTCCAATCAGGCATCAGCAGCTCCTCTGCCCACCTAAATCCCAGCCCAGTCCTCAGTTGGGCAAAAAGAGCCTCCAGGAAAGGCAGGAAATAAAGAATATTTAAGGAATTGATGGTACGACGGATCAACGGGAATGCCGAGTTTAGGAAAAATGCAAAGGGAAAGGGAAAGTCCTTGTGGATGGAGAAGATGTGGAGGAGATGGCAGTGGAAGTGGGAATCCAATGGGTTTTTAATCCTCTGCTTGGTCTGATGCTGAAAGCAGCAGGGAAAAGATGGGATGGGCAGCAGGGAAAAGCAAAGCTGTTTAAAATCACGGAAAAGGGCTGGAAAAGATCCTTCAGACCACGGAGTCCAACCATTCCCTGCCCTGCCAAGGCCACCACTGCCCCATGTCCCCAGTGCCACATCCCCAGGGCTTTAGATCCCTCCAGGAATGGGCATCCCATCACTTCCATGGGCAGTTCCAGTGCCTGAACACACTTTCCGTGGAGGAATTTCCCTAATTCCAACCTAAACCTCCCCAGTACATCTTGAGGCCGTTTGTCCTTGTTGTGTCCCTTGTTCCCCAGAGCAGAACCTGATTCCCACCTGGATTCACCCCCCCTGGCATCCCAGAGAACCTCTGAGACCCTTGGATGGAGCTGCCCTGGGCAAACCAAACCCTGAAATGCTCCAGGAAATAAAGAGGAGCAAAACCAGCCCAGGAAACACAAACAGAAGAGGAAATAAAAATGAGCAAATAAAACCCAGATCTGATCTCAGAGATGATGAAAATCAGCAGCTTCATTAAGAAATAAATTAATTAAAGCCCGTGGGAATTAAGGGTTAAGTGATTTCCAGAGTCATCCTGGGGCTCCTAAAAGCCACCAAGTCGTGAGATAAAGAAGTGCTCAGTGAACACCACATTGTGGTTTTGTCCAAATTTATATCTCGTCATCAATCTCTGATCCAGGGATGGGCAAACCTCATCCCATCTGAACCTCGTCCCATCTGGGAACTCCCTTCCTGATGGATTCTTGGGGAGTAACGAGGCGTGAGCCCCTCTCCAGGGGCAAGGCTGGACTTCCCCTCCTCTCCAACTTCCATGGAACTGGGAGTAATTTAAGAACCCTCCACCCTCGGTGGGATTGCAGTGAACTCCAGAAGGGCTGGGAGGAGCTGAGAGGGAAAAGCAGGGGCAAAGCTCCCAGGCCACCTGAGCCTGGGTGTCCATTTCCTCTGGAAAAGATTTGGCTGGATACAGGATTAAATTAGATTGTACTGTGCTGTATGTAACAATTACATGGAACTTTGCATGGTTATACATAATATTAGATAATGCTGTTTACGGGGTTTATTATCTTATAAACTTATTAGACATTATGTATTTTATTACATGGAATCAAGGAATTGGACACAATTCCCACCTTCCTGCTGGCTCCAGCCCCGCGCTGAGCAGGGGGATCTGCCCTGGGCCATTCCAGCCTCACCCACAACATCCCAAATCCCTCTCCCAGGGCTGCTCCCAGTCCCTTCTCACACAGATTCCTGCAGGTTTAAGGAATTAGAATCCAGCTCAAGCAGAGAATGGAGAAGGTGCTGCTCTACCTGGCCACAGCTGCAGCCTCAGCCACTGAGACAGATTTATTGCAACAATTAGCAGCAATTAAAATCTAGGATCAGAAACTGCATGAATCCCATTTTTAATAAATTTTTTTTTTCTTAGGAACAACTCCCTTGGAATCAGCAGGAAAAAAAGGGCAAAATCCCTTAATTCATCTGAACGAAGCCACTTGGAATCTGAGCAAGGCTGGAGTCAGGGGTAAGGACAAGGATCTGAGCCATCCTTTGAGGTTTATGGAAGCTGAAGGGAAGGAATCTTCCCTGCTCCCTGCCAGGCTCCCGGCGGAGCTGGGAAGCGGGCCCGGCTCCCGTCTCCCGTTTCTCTGCCCCCCAAGGCCTCAGCTGGGAGTTTACAATTGAATTTTCTGCCGTCGCAACGCGGAGCCCTTTGTGTACGGAACGTCTGATGGAAACGGCCTTTTTCAAATTAACCTGGAATTCGGGCAGAAAAACCTCCATGTGTTTCTGCTTCATTAGGGAAGGACGTTTGGAAAGGGAAGAACGCTCGGGGAGGGCGGCGGGGCTGAGCCGGCGGGGCGGGCGGGAAAGCGGGATCTCCTGGATAAACAGCGTCGGAATTCCTCTGGGAATGACTTTGGTCTTCATGGGATTCATAAACCCCTTCCGTGCATCCATCCCTCCCTCGTCCCCCTCGCTCCCGGCTGCTCATCCCAAGCCCTCGTGGTCCCAAAGTTGGATTTGGTGGCCTCGGAGGGTTTTCCCAACCTAATGATTCCATGATTTTGAGGTGAAATGTGGATCTGGTGGATGAGTCACTCTTCCCAGCTCTTTCCTTTATGGGTTAATTCCTCAGGAAAACGAGGCTTTTCTGGATATTTTTGGTTTGGTTTAATACCTAAAAGGGTCAATTTTTTCCCTCAAATCCAAAGGGGAAGGGAAGGGAAGGGAAGGGAAGGGAAGGGAAGGGAAGGGAAGGGAAGGGAAAAAGGAAAAAGGAAAAAGGAAAAAGGAAAAAGGAAAAAGGAAAAAGGAAAAGGCATAAGACCAGACTCCCTACAGATGTCAGTCCCATGACAGTGACGTTTCTCACCTCAGATATTATAAAATATTGGGAAAAATATTGAAAAAATATTGAAAAATACTAAAAAAATAGAGAAAAATATTGGAAAGCAACAAAAAAATAAAAAATTTGGAAAAATCTGTAAAATATTGAAAAATATTGAGGACCCTTGAAAAAATGCTGAAAAACATTGAAACAGTATTAGAAAACAGTAGAAATATTATAAAATATTGAAAAGCATTGAAAAAATACTGAAAAATATTGGAAAAAATTTGGAAAACAGATTGAAAAAGACGCCCACCAAATCCACTGTGCATCTTCATCAATCCAACCCTTCTCCAACCCAGCTCCCTCTGTCTCTTGGAAACCACTTCCCTCCCTACTGTTTTTTGGGATTCACACTTATTATTCTTCCTCTTCTCTCCTTTGTTATCGCTCTGCTGTCTCCCTCCAGGCTTTTCCTCAGCCCTGTTGCTTAATTTTTCTAATCCCTGCCCCTCGGAGGGAGGAAGCCGTCCTGTTTTCCTTATTAATCAGGAATCTCTGGCGCTGGCCGCGAGGGAAGGCTCCGGGAGCGCGGAATGTTCCGGTTCAGCGCGTTCCACCTCAACGGAGCCACCAGCATGCAGAGCCCACGGAGCCCGGCCCTCTTCCCTGGAATTGCCTTCCAAAACCACGGCCCAAAAAAGGTTTCCAACCCCAGCCCCACCAAAAAAGGGGGTTGGGATTTTAGGAGCCACCGAAATTCCCCAAAAGCGCCGGGCTGGATGTGGGGATGAGGCTGAAGTTTGGAAGCTGGTGGGGCGGGGAGGGAAAGAGGAATGGTGTTCCCAGCTGGATTTTGGATATCCATTGGAATGGGGTTGGGAAGGACATCAAGGAGGGGTAGCATCAGCCCACCGTGTCTGCTGGAAAACTCCTACCAGGATGGGATTATCCTGATCCCCTGAGATCCCGCCTGGAATTCCATGCCCAGGTCTGGTGTCTCAAACACAGGAAGGGCACAGAACTGCTGGAGAGAATCCAGAGAAGGGTCAGGAAGAGTGGAGCCAGGCTGGAGAGCTGGGAATGTTCCCTGGAGAAGGGAAAAATCCAGGGAATGCTCAGAGTCCCTGAAGGGGCTCCAGGAGAGCTGCAGAGGGACTGGGAAAAGGATGGGGGGACAGGACACAGGGAATGGCTCCCACTGGCAAAGGGGAGATTGGGCTGGGATCTTGGCAAGGAATTCCTGGCTGGGAGGGTGGGCAGGGGCTGGGCTGGAATTCCCAGAGCAGCTGTGGCTGCCCCTGGATCCCTGGCAGTGCCCAAGGCCAGGCTGGACACTGGGGTTGGATCCACCTGGGATAGTAGGAAGTGTTAATAACGAGGTTTTCACATTCCCAGAGAGGTTTTCCCATCCTAAGCCTCCTAAGTTCCACCATCATCCTCCATCCCCTCTTCCAGGACCACCATTACATTCCATCTT
The DNA here is from genome assembly GCF_017590135.1 of Pyrgilauda ruficollis. Taxonomy (NCBI): domain Eukaryota; kingdom Metazoa; phylum Chordata; class Aves; order Passeriformes; family Passeridae; genus Pyrgilauda; species Pyrgilauda ruficollis. Next base: position 392,578 of record NW_024517096.1, on the reverse strand, counting down.
TTTTTTTTTTTTTCCCAGTTAATTCAGTACCTTCCCCAAACTGGAGAAGAGCAAATGTGTGTCAGTGGGCTCTCTACTGTTAAGGAATAAACTAATGAGAAAAAATGGAAAATTCATTAAAAATAATGAAAAAAAAAAGAAAAAAATGAAAAAATAATGGAAAATTTAGCAATTCCTGTAGAGAGAGAAGGGAAACAAGGGATGGAGATGGAGGGGGAAGAAGATAAATATTTCCCTATCAACTCTGCAGTGAAATTTGAGACACTACAGCCTGTAAACAGCCAAAATCAAGGTTTACATTTACCTGCATCTGTTAATATCTATTTATATCTAAATATCCATAAATCTCCTTATCTGTCCCTACATCCATCCCAAATCCCTCCAAAATTTAGGCCCTTAAAAAAGGAGGAAAGACAAAAAATCAGCATCCGCATGAAGATGGACAACTGAGGCACAAAGATGTTCCTGGCTAACAATTCCACCCATTCCCAAGGTGTGGGGCCTGAAATCATCCAGAACCTTCCTAAAATATTTTTTTAAATCCCATTTAACCTTATTAACTCCTCAGGAGCACCATTCCCGTGGCCTGCGGAGAGACCCCAACAATTAAAGCTGCTTTAATTCCCCATGGAATGCTGAGAGACGATCACGATTTTTCAAAGTTCTGATCCAAATCCTGCAAAATTTGGATTCTTTACAAGGATGGCAACAACAAACCCCATCCCAGGCATGCTTCCCTGCAGCTCCATTCAACAATTCCCTCCTCACCTCCTCGCTCAGACATTTTCCTCATCTGCAGCCTTCCCAGGCATTCCAAACTCCCCATTCCTGACCCTTCCCAGCCATCGCCAAAATCCCTATTCCTCACTCTTCCCAGCCATCCCCAGCTCCCCATTCCTGACCTTTCTCAGCCATTCCCAAACTCGCCATTCCAAAGCCTTCCCAGCCATTCCCAAAATCCCTATTCCTCGCTTCCCAGCCATCCCCAACTCCCCATTCCTGACCTTTCCCAGCCATTCCCAAACTCACCATTCCAAAGCCTTCCCAGCCATTCCCAACTCCCCATTCCTGACCCTTCCCAGCCATTCCAAACTCACCATTCCTGAAAACCAATCTTGATTTACTGACCCCTTTAGCCCAGCAGATTTCGCTGTGGTATCAAACCCAACATTTTTATCAAACCCAACATTTTTATCAAACCAAATATTTTTATCAAACCCAATATTTTTATCCCTGTCTCAAATTTTCCTCCAAGTTCATTCCCCAATCCCCAACACCAAAAGGACGTTCCTGAGATAACTCCAGACCTGGATCCATTAACCCAGCGCTGAACCTGCATCCCGAAATCTGCATTATCTGGTGCCTGATGGGATGCAGGATTTCTGCACTCATTCATGGTGTTGTTTTACCCAATTATTAATAATTAATGGCGATTGCTCCTCCTCAGGATGAGCCCCTGAGGTTGATAAGGTTCCAGGAGCTTCCCTGATGGAAGTGCCACCATCTGACACCAGATCAACCAACGGGCTGAGCCCAGCTTGTCGTCACCACGTAACAGCTCCATGAAATGGTTCCATTCCAACCAGGAGGCCAAGGCGAAATTAAGAAATTAAAACAGAACCAGGTCAAGGAGAAACTATAAAAATTAAAGTAGAACGAGGCCAAGGAGAAATTAAAAAATTAAAACAGAACAAGGTCAAGGAGAAACTATAAAAATTAAAGTAGAAGCAGGTCAAGGAGAAATTAAAAAATTAAAATAAAATCAGGCCAAGGAGAAATTTAAAAATTAAAATAGAACCAGGCCAAGGAGAAATTTAAAAACGAAAACAGAACAAGGTAAAGGAGAAATTAAAAAAACATAAACAGGTCCATGCTGGTGGAGCTTCCACTGACAGCAGGGAGCTGCAAACCTCGGGATTCAGCTCCATGTGGAGGTGAAGACCAGACCACCTGGGGGTTTAAACACCGGGGATCCCCTCCAAAAATCAGGATTCTGGTTAATTTTGTGCCCATCACGGATCAGAGACCCCCGCATGGCTGGGTGCTCCCGTACCCCCCTCCGCTCTCCCCGCTCCAAAGCCTCTGGAATACAAATGACTTTCGCAGCCGAGATGGAAACCCGATCATTAAACTGAGATAACTGAGCCGAGCCCCCGCCGGGGCCCAGCCCAAAGCCAAGATCAATGTTGTGAGGAGGCAGAGCTGTCAGTTAATCGATATCCGTGTGCAGCCCATTATCCCGACGCTCCTGGCTGCTCCTGGGAATCCTGCCGCCCACCCCCTCCAGCCGGGTGACGTTGGAGGCGAGCGCTGAAGGGTGGAAGTGTTTAATTTAGGGCACTTCCCGGGACAATCGCGGCGATGGGAGATCTCCCAGATAAGTTTCACTCCCCACCATCCTTCTGGGAGAGTTTTTTCCCCCCCTTTTTTGCCGTCCACCAGGACAAAGGGGCCTTTATGGCGTTTTTTAGCCAGCGTGTTTATTTAGTGCAGATTGTGGCCGAGCCGCTGTTGGAATATCATCCATTTCCCTCCCCGGGGAGATATTCCAAGGAGCAGCAAGGAATCAACTTTAAACAAAAAGGCCATCTAAATATACAAACGGAGGAGAACAATGGCAGCATTAATTACATCCCAGGCAGGAGGGGATCCAGAGGGAATTCAGGGGCAGGGAAGTTCTTTCTGCACAATTTATTTCCCTCTCCGGGCACTCGGAGAGCGGAGGCTGGGGATGGAGAGGGAATGTGAGGATGGAAGGATGGGGAAGCGTCCAACAAACTGGGACCCAGACAGGACAAAAGCAGCAGGAGAAGAGGAGCCATGGGGTTTGGAAGTTGGAAAAGAGGATCTGGAGCCGGGTCTGGCTTGGATGGGGCAAGGAATCAACAGCAAAGGCAGGGATGTGTCCCACAGCTCCAGAGAAAAGGAGTTTAGAACTTCCAGAAGACCTTAAAGTCCTGCCTGTAGGGGATAATATGGAATCATGGAATGGTTTGGGTAGGAAGAGACCTTAAATCCAATTCCAATTCCACCCCATCCATGGGCAGGGCACCTCCCACTATCCCAGGTGGATCCAAGCCCCAGTGTCCAACCTGGCCTTGGGCACTGCCAGGGATCCAGGGGCAGCCACAGCAAATCTGGATAACCAGTGGTGTTCCTCATGTCCTTTTCCAACCTTATGGATTCTGGGATTATCTCCCCAGGAAACATGTTCTGGTTGGTCAAAAAAATGTGGGAATGTTTGTGTGGGAATGAAGGATTTGGGGAACACAACGGAAAACCTGGAAGTCTGAGTTCAGGATATTAAATCTGACATTCAAATGAAAAAAAAATGGACTTAGAGGGGAAAAATTAGGACAGTCTGCTGAGAAAGGGTAGAAGTAAGGGAAAAAGGGAATAATGGAGTCATGGAAAGTTTGGGTTGGAAGGGAACCTTAAAGCCAATTCCAATTCCACCCCATCCAAGGGTAGGGACACCTCGCACTATCCCAGGTGGATCCAAGCCCCAGTGTCCAGCCTGGCCTTGGGCACTGCCAGGGATCCAGGGGCAGCCACAGCAAATCTGGGAATTCCAGCCCAGCATCTCACCACCCTCACCCCCAACTCCAGGGAGGAGCAGGGAATTCCTGCTGGAATTGAAACCAATTAATGCTGTGACAGACGATGCCACCACTCCGGGTGTTTCTGAAGACCAGGGGCCAAAGGTGGCCAAGGATTGTCACCTTGTGATGGCACAAATGTCATGGTGAGGAACATCTTCCATCAGAGGGACCTCCCGGCACCCCTCGTATCCCTGTCGTGGTTGGGTTGGTTACCCAGCCACTCCCAGGGCTGTCAATTCCAGGGGAAAACCAAAAGGTGCCTCTTTCCCAGCACTTGGAAGAGGAGCTCATCCAGCACAAACCAAGCTCAAGGCACCGGATCCATAAAACCTTACAAGGGGCCTCCAAAAATACCAGGCCCTCTTTTTGATTTTTTTAAAGAAATCTTGCTAAAACAACAGAAAAGTCCTCTTTCCATACAAAACATCCTCCTTGAGGCAGGGTAAAATGGGATTGTTGAAGGAAATCCCAAGGATCTGGCCCTAACAGAGATAGAGAATTATGGAATCATTGAGGTTGGAAAAGATTTTTAAGACATTCGAGTTCCCCAGAACTGCCAGTTCCACCATTAAACCACATTCCCACGTGCCACATCCACAGGGATTTTGGATCCACCACTGCCCTGGGCTGGAGAACCTTTTTCATGGAGAAATTTCCCCTAAAATCAAAACCTAGCACAGATTATTCAATGCATTTGCACCCTTGTACAAAGACGTGGAGACTTTGGGTCCCACCTCCTGCTGAGGCAGCCCCACAAGGTGGGTCTGAGTCCCAGCCCAGGAGCTTTTGTGGCCAGGTGGGCTCAGGGAACCCCCACGGAGCATCCCACGGGATCACTGGGATCTCACCACTCACCTGCTCCACCAACAGTCCCACACACAGCTCCCAAAATAACAGAGAAAATCCATATTTAAAAATCAGTTTCCAGGAAAACTTCACCCTAAACATCTCCAATGCACAGATAAGGATTGGAAATACTTGTTTTCCATGGATTTTTAAGGATAAACCACAAGCCCCTGGATTTCTCAACAGTTTATCATCAGAGCCCTCAAATGGAGTTGATGGGACTTGGAGTAAAACACTTCAACCCAGCTTTAGTTTTCTGGAATATTTAGGAATATATATATAAATTATATATATATAAATAAGTAATTTTTTATATTTATATATTTAAGAATATATAAAAACTGGGAATTCTGCAGCAGAAAACTTGAATAACTTTATATAAGTAAATCTCTTCCTTCTCCTCAGCTCTGTAAATGGATTTTTTTTCAGGATCACCAAACACTGCTTTAGGGCACAAATCACCCTTCCAGAGATTTTTTTTTTCCCTTTTCCCCAGAAATTTTCTTGGTTTTTCCCTGGAAATTTTTTGACACCTCAGAGCAGTATCAGCGTGCCTGCCCTGAGACACCCAATGCTGGGACAACCCAAAATGGCCATGGAGCAAATTCCAGCTCAGTTTTCCAGCTGCTTCCCCCTCATGGATACATATCTGTGGTGGTTGATGTTTCCCTTTGATTCATGGAATGCTAGAAAGGGAATTTCAAGTTGGCTCCATGGTAAACACTAAACCCTTCCCTTGGAGGGTCTCACCTCTGTATTCCTAATTTTTTTCTCATCCTCACTTCCCTAAATATCCCCTTTTCCCTTTTTTTTGACTAAGAACGTTGGGGCCGTGCCTGCTCTGCTGTTCCTGAGCCATCTCTGGGTTTATCCCAGCCCCATTCCCACTTTTCAGGCTCTTTTTACCTCCCCTGACCTCACCTGCTTCACTTTTTAGAATTTTTTCCCCCTCCCTTTTGTCGGGGAGGCCGAAATTTCTGTCAGCAAAGCTCGGGGGCCAGGCAGAGTTCAGGGCCACCACTCCCATTCATCAGCAGGGCGCCCAGAACCAAACCCCAACCCCAACCCCAAACCTACAGCAGCTTTAAAACCCCGAAAATCCAAACCCCAGCCTAGCAAAACCCAGTTTATCAATGTCTGCAAGGCCGAGTTCCATGATCCATGGAGCCTGGAGCACCTCATCCCTTGGATATTTCTGTGGTGCTTTAATTACAGGAACAAACCCAACTTTTTCCAAGGCCAGCACATGTGGGATTTGGAAATCCTGACAACGGGGGCTCTCGGCATCATAAATTCCACTTGTCCCCATCCCGGAGCCAAAGGAACACGTGGAGCAAAGCTCCTGCTGGCAGCTCCCTCCCAGGGACGACGAGGATTGGGAAAGAGGCAGGGGTTTGTTTAGAGGGAAAAATATAGGGATTTGTAGGGAAAAATACAGGGATTTATAGGGACAAATACAAGGATTTATAGGGACAAACACAGGGATGGGGTTTGTGCACTGCCTTGGGTACCCTGGGCAAAAAGGTGCCAAACGTCTCCTGCCTGGTTCAGAGGATCCTGGAATGATTTGGGATGGCAGGGAACTTCAAGATCATCCCATTTTTCCCTTTTCTCCCCTTCTTTTTTTCCTCTCCACTTTTTTTTTTTTTTTCCCTTTTTGGGGGGGGTCTTTTTTCATCACCTGCATTCTATTTTCTTTTTTCCTTTTTTGCTTTATATCTTGATTTTCCTTTCCCCCCCTTTTTTCTTTTCTTCATTTTTCCTTTTTCTCCATTCGCTTTTTTTCTATTTCTCCCCCTTTTGTCTTGTTTCTCTCCTTTTTTTCTTCCCCCTTTTTTCCTTCCCCTCTCTTTTTCTTCTTTCCCACATTTTTATCTCCCTTTTTTCCTTCCCTTCTTTTCCCTTTTTCAATTCCCCCTTTCTCAATGTCCCCCTTTTCCTTTCTCCTCCCCTTTTTCTTTTCCCCTATTTTTATCCTTTTTCTCCTTTCTTTTCCCTTTTCATTCCACCCTTTTTTCATTTCCCCCCTCTTTTCCTTTTCTTCCCCTCCTAATTTTTCTTTTTTTCCCCATTTTCTCATTTCTCTCTCCCTTTTCCTGTATTTTTTCCCCATTTTTCTTCTTTTTCCTCCCCTTTCATTCCCAGGGACAGCACAGGGCAATCCCTACAGCCAAGGGCATTGTTATGGAGCGGGAATAATTCCCAAAAAAAGATTTCTGGGTGCTCCCAACCCCTCCCTGTGGCTTAATGATCTTTGCAGCTCATTAATACTTATTAACACTACCGTTGCTCTCCTGCCTCACATTCCCCTTTTCCATCCATTTTTTATTTCATTCCTCCCTTTCCAAACCCATGGTGGGAGCACGAGGCTCTGGGACACCCATCAATAATTTTGCAGGGCTTCTCATTCCTAAAAAATTGGTTATTTGGGGGGAAAAAATGGAATTCCACTCAGGAGCAGGGAGGGTTATTAATATTGTAAAGTACGAGAGGTGAGAGCACGTGAAGCCAAACTCCTCCAGAGCCCGAACAGCTGCAGCGCTCCAGAGGGATAAATCATCCCAAAACGGGATCAGAACAACACATCTCTGTATTTCTGAATCAAAAAAAAATCACCTGTACTCAACTGTGCCATCATTTCCATCAAGGAATTCCACCGGCAGAGCGGGAAGGGGGCAGGGAACCAAGGAACTCTTTCATGGCCACATCGTGCCTTGAGTTTGGCATGTCCGTCCTCATCCTCACCTTCATCATCCTCATCCTCGTCTACCTGGCAGGTTTCACTGGGTTTGGGAATTCCCAAGGCACCAGAAAACCCTGGGGAAGTGGTAGAAGCTGTGTTTTTTTGAGGGAACACTGGGAGTTTCCATGTTGGCCTGCGGATCTCCATGGATGACGCCTCAGAGGAATCTCCGTGCCGCCACCCCGGATCTGTGACCACGCTGTTCCCCGGCCTTCCCAAAAGGAAACACATCACAAGGCTGGGTTTTCCAGCATCATTCCTGGCCCCTCTTCCCAAGCCAAAGGGTCCCAGGCTCCCTTTGATCTGCGGAGCTCTCCAAACCCAGCAGCGAGAGGAGCAGTCAGTAATTGATGGAGGTTTGCTGGCAAGAGGCTTGGCTGTCTGAGTTACCTTTCCCAGACCCCTCAGAAGTCATCCAGAGACTCAAATCCATCGTTTTTGCCTAAAAAAATCTCTGGGATAAGCCTTCAAGTGAACCAAATCCATGAGCCAGGGTTTGCTTGCTCCCACTGATGGGAAATCAGAGCAAGGGAAGGACTGTGGGGAGCACTGCTGGGTCCTGGTGGGAATGGGATGGGATATAAGTTCCCTCCCACCCAACACATTCCATGACTCCATGATAAAAACTGGCAAAGAGGGGCAATTTTGGGGTTTTCAAGGTGTCCTTGAGTGTTTCCGGATGGAAACTGAGGCTCTCTGGCTCAAGACGTGTCACTGGGAGGCACAACAGCACCGAGACGGCGTCACCTTTGGTTTCTGAACTGGTGCAGCAGCGAGTTGCACCATTATCCCTCTGCCCACCCACAGACATCACCAGAAATCCCTCAACGAGCTCATGGCTTGGGTTTCTGACCCCACCAACAGCAGGGAAAGCAAAACCCCAAATATTTTTATCCTCCAGCCTCAGCCTGTTGATCCCCAAACACTGCTGGGCCCAGACTCCCCTCGGGGCCCTGGGGGTTGCTGGTGTTACTGGGAGCTCTTTGATGAAGACCCTGGCCACAAACTGCTCCCCACGACCCCTCCTGGTCCCCCCTGTCCTCCCTGGCCATGTCCCACCCCGCCCTTGTGGTGCCAAGGCTGGCTCAACCCTAATTGACATCATGTGTGCAGGGGGCTGGCTGTGCCGGAGACTCCCACGGCACCGAAAAGCCATGGAAAAATCCAGTAATCAACCCCAAAAATCGCCTTTTCCCTCCCCGCTCCGGCGCGGGGCCTGTGCGGGAGCAGAACCCAGCGTCCGCCCGTTGTTAGGCCCGGTTTAAATATAGATCCAGCTCTGAACAGATGAATAATTGCGGTGCTTAAAACGTCTGGCTAATCTTTAGCAGAGCTGCAATCAATCACCGGTGTCAGACTGGGACGCATTTCTCAGTTTCATACACAAAACCTTCCTTCAAATGCAAACTATATCCACTTTCAGGGCCTGGCCCGCCTTCCCCATCTGATATTAATGGAAGAGCTCCCGGCATGAGGAGGCTCCGGGCGGAATTGATTTGGATTTTCAACAAAAAAATAAAAAAAGAAATTTAAAAAAAAAAAAAATTCGTTCAGTCGGGAATGACAGTCCTAGGAAAAAAAATACCCTGAGCTGTTGAAGGGGGGATTTGGATGGGTTTGGAGCTTCGGGAAAGAAAACACAGGGAACACGTTCGGCTGATCCTGCTCGTTGCTCGCCGACGGAGCAGCGAGGAAAAGCCAAGTCTCTGGCTCAGCCTAAATCCCTGGAGCACTTTGTGTCCTCTGGCCTTATGGTCTCTCCCCTGGAAGCGCCTCAAAATGGTGGAATATAAAGTAAAAATTACTGAATTGTTGACAAATTGGGCACTTTTCCTCATTAGCAGCTGATATTCTCTAATTTGAGGGTCAACGGCCAGCTCTGGTCCTGGTCCTGGCTATCCCAAAGCGTTGCCCATCTCTTGGTGGGCAATAATCCATGTCCAGCTTTCCCAGGAGAGCATTCCTCATGTTTTCCCCATTTCCTAGAGAGCAGCTGCAGTTTTTCCTGCAGCACGGGGCTCACCCGTCCCTCCTCGGATGCAAGGAAACCCTAACCAAGCAATCCTTTAATCCTTTAAGTTAATTAATCTGAGCTCTGGCCGACCACGGCTCCACAGAATCATTCAGCATGGAAAAGACCCTCTGGATCACCGAGTCCAACCATTAAACCAGGAATTACACATGGACTGAGCACAGGCATCCACATCAGACCCATCTTCCAGAAGAGCCAACTCTGCTCATCCAGGAGATGGAAGAACTCAACCAGGAGAGCCAGCTCCAGTCTCCTTCTCCCCACCAAGAGCTGGAGAACACCTGGTGGACCCTCCCGAGCTCTTAGAGAGTGAATCTCACCAGTTATTCCAGTTTTACAGCCAGGATTATTTTCCCATCTCATTATGGCCAGGACAGAAGGGTCCTGTCACCGTTTCCCATACTAAATCAGAAAACCCTGGAGCTGGCAGCGGAGGAAGCAGGAACTGTGCTGGTTCCTGGCAGCAGACCATGGTGGAGCCCAGGCTCCAACTGCAAATCTCTGCCTGATAAAGTTCACTGAGTGTTTTGAACCTGTCAAAACCCTCCAGGTTGGCTTGAGATAGGAAGGAACCTGAGCTGATCAGACCCTGAAGAGCTCGGAGGGGACACAAGCAAGCAAAACCCTCATTAGGCACCTCGTGCCACTTCCTTCTCTCCAGAATTTATGATTTTTTTAATAATTTTTTCATTTATTGGGGTTTTTTTTGTGGGCAGACTCCGAAAGGCAGAGCGCTGACATTTCCCAACAAGACCACGGGCTGCCCCAAAATTAAAACGTGCGAACACTGAAGGTGGTGATGGTATCTGGGGGCCCTTCGGGGGTGGAAAGTTGATAAAATCTGGTGAGTAATACCTGGATTTTTCATCAGCTGCCATCTGAGCACGAGGGGAGATGTGAGGTTGAGGTTTGCTCCTCCGAATACGATGTTTGACTCATAAAACGCTGTTTTCTCCCCTGGCTCAGCAACCTGGCTCTCATCACCTGGGCATGGATGTGCCCCTTTGGTGAGGTCAGGAATTTCTGTCTCCCAATGCTCACCATTGCTCCCAGCCCGCCGTGCCCATTCCCTGCCACGCTCACTGAGCTGCAACCCTGAGTCAGGCTGATTTGGGTCATCTCAGGAGATAAAATGAAACACAAGAAATCACCCAAGCTTTGGTTTGGTCGGTGGGCAGTTGCCTGCGGGGTTTTGCAGCAGGTGGGAGCATTTTTGGGGGTCCCCACTCAACTTGGAGAGTTACTTTACAGAATTCCTCTCCATTCTCCATCCCTGGAAACTTCCAGTGTCAGACTGGACAAGGGTCTGAGCACACTGATGCTGTCCTGGCTCGCTGCAGGCACAGATGGCCTTTAACCCCTTTCCAACCCAAACCATTCCATGATTCCACAACCATCCTTGTTCTTATCCCACCAGCAAACCAAGGAAACAACAGCACTGCCACAAGCCCAAGGAAAACCCCTGGACGCTCCAGGAACTGCCACCACCGAGGTGTCCCTGAGCTGATGTTTGATATTCCCAACATCAAACCCGAAATCCAAGCTGAGAACACCTGGGCCAGTGGTCCCAGACTCCGTGGTCGGCGCAGCCCGAGCTGCAGCCTTTCCGCGGAGGATCTGCGCTCCAAAACAAAAAAATGTTGGCTCCTGTTTTTGGCTTCCTCTCTCCCGCAGGCAGGTGTGAGCCCAGCCCAGCCTCCCCTGGGAGACACCCCACCGTGCGGGAAGCACTGGAGGCTGCTCCCTTTCCCCGCGGATCAGATAAGTCCTTGTGGGAATTTTGGCAGCGGAGCTCCGAAGATGAGCTTGGCTCCGCTCCAAACAGTTGGAAGCACCTCCGAGGCAGGATTTGTCTGATAAGGGATCTCTGGCTTCCTCCTTCCCTCTGCCCCAGCACGTCCGTGGCTTTGCTGATCCCGTCACGCTCTCGCCCCACAAGGTCAGCACCAAAGACGCGCTGGTGGAGCCGCCCGTGACCCCAGATCCACGCGTGGCTCTGGGTGGAGGCTGGAAAGGACATTCAGGACCATGGAATGGTTTGGGTTGGAAAGGACTTTAAATCCCATCCAGTCCCACCTGTGCCATGGGTAGGGACACCTCCCACTATCTCCAGCCTGGTCTTAGACACTCCCAGGGATCCAGGGGCAGCCACAGCAAATCTGGGAGTTCCATCCCAGTCCCTCCCCACTGTCACAGCCAGGAATTCCTTCCCAATGTATAATTAGGAAATCATCCCTGGGAAACAGTCATGGATTTATCCCATAAAGGTATAAAGGATTGGGATAAAACTCATTTGGTCTGCTGGAGGTCTCAGGAGGACTTTGTCACCCATCGCTGAGGTTTCTCACCATCCCCTGAGGTGAGCCGAGGTTTCAGGAGGGTGAAGGGACCTTCCCAAGGCAACGGCAGCAGAGCAAACCCAAAGCCAGGAAGAGCCCTGGTTTTCTGTGTTTGTAAGGAAATGGAGGACCAAAACCCCCAGAAACCAAAGATCTGAGTGATGAATTCAGGGATCTGACAAACAAATCCCACATGCAACGCATGACCCAGAGGGATCCACCCCACGTGATCCAGAGGGATCCACCCCACACACCACTCCATAGATTCTCCTGGATATTCTCACTTGAAACGTAGGGCATAGAGTGGATTAATTCCTTTTGAAGCTTTTACCACCTGAACTTTCTGATTTGGGGCTGGTAGGAGATTTGGGATGCCTCTGGAAAAGAAGCTCTGAGGGAATCCAGCCGAAAGATCCCTAAAAGCTTTTAACGTATGGTAGAAGCATTTTCCTTCTCGTGTGAGAAAGGGACGCTGGGATATTAATCACGGATTCCTGCAGCATCAATTACTGGGGTTGCAATGGTCAGGATCAAAATGAAGCAAAACCTGCCAGTCAAAACACTGAAAAACCTAAAATTCCTCCTGTCTCTCGTCCTTCACAATGATCCAGAGCTACTCCAAGCTGACACCAGCGATTCCTCCAGGCTGTAATTCAGCAGCTCGCTCTGCAGCAAGGCCTCATTGCTTTGGAAAAACAGAATTTATTAGGAAGGCTCCCAGCCATCCGCTCTTTGCCAACATCCAAACGGAGAGCAGATTCTGCAGGGAAAGATCTGAAATTTTCTCTCTCCTGTGGGAAGCCAAGCTGGGACGTAGGGAAGCTCGGGGTGTGTGAGCTTCAGGTCGGTGGGCCACGGGAAATTTGCTTTGCGGGGGGATTTTCTCCAGCCACTACCATGGAATGACTCTGGCTATGGAATGACTGTCCCTGGAGAGGCTCTGTGGGCACAGATTGCACAGCTGGAGGAAAAGAGTCTGGAAGTTCAGGAAGAGGTGGAAAGTGGGATCCAACAGGGTCCAACTCCCATTTACCATCCAGTGTGGGGCAGCTGGCCCTGCCTACGGAATCAGATGATTTTTGAGGTCCCTCCCGACCCAAACCAGGCCGTGATTCCATGATTTGGTGATTCCATGAACACAAGGCACCCAAAACTCAAGAGCCGAAGCTCCCCGTGCTGGTGCAGCCTGCTGGAAAAGCCAGCGTGCTTGAGGTTGGACTTGGACAACTCTTTGCACGCAGTAAACACGAGGAAATTAGGGCAGGATGGGAGCAAACAGATTGTAAATCCCAGCTCTGGTTTGCTCCCTGCTCATCACCCCTCGCAAACGACCCCTTTCATTGCCACTAAAACCATTTGCCCAATTGTCAGCAGCAGCAGGCGACTCGTGGTGCAGAATTCCTGAAAACCCAGCAACAAAAACACGTCGACAGCAAGAGGCCTTTGGAAATCTGCATTTCTGGGGAAGTTTCCACCCCGTAAACACCACGGGAGTTCGATCAGGGCCCGGAATTCTTCTGCTTTCTGTTCTGACTTAGCTCTTGCGCCTGTGCCAGTTGACACGAGCGAGGGAGCGCGGGACGAGGGACAGGGATGTGGGGGTGCAATCCTGGAGCCACTTTGCTGCCCTGGGACTGGAGAAAATCCCTGCAGGAACAGCGGCTCTCGCTCAGTGCACCCACAGAGTGCCCCGACACCTTCCTGGACAAGCACTAAAACCTCTTTTGTTCTTCACTGTCACACAGACCTACGAGAAACTGAAGCCAGGAGCATTTTTAAACCCAAGAGGAGCATTTAAACCCGGGCCGAGACCAGCATTTCAACCCCTGCCTCCTCGGAACGTGCTCGGGTCACTCCTGAGGGATAAATCCGTGGCAGGCCCGGGGCTGGCTCGGGGCTGGGGATCCCCACGGGTGCCAGGCGGGAGCTGTCACAAAGCCACCCAGATGTCAGCTCTGCCACGGCCACCCTTCCAAGGGAAGATCCGCGGCGTGGCCGGCGGCCAGGTGGGGGAACAAAAGGCGCCTGCTGGATTTTTCCTGCCGTCATTCAATCCCGGCTTAGCGGTCACGGCGCGTTCGCCTGCCGGGCTCTCCGCTGACGGATGCTCCGCGCCGCACGCGGCGGGGTCTCACCTTCCTGGGGCTGCCTGTTCTCACCTCCGCGCTCCTGCGGGGCGGCCCAGGCCAAAATGAAACGTTCCTTAAATCTGCCGGATGAGAGCGCGTTAACAGGCGGATCTTTCGAAACTTTCCCATTCTTCTCGTAATTTATTGATGAAAGGATTCCTCGCGGGTTAGGCAATATCCCCGCGGATGAAAGCCTGGCTTAGGTTCTCTCCTTTCTTCCCCCTCGGTAACGTACACCTCCTCTCGGAGGGGCCCTGATGAAACATTCCCTGCTGGCCCGGCTGTGCTGCCAGCGGTGCTGCTGATGGATCGTGTTCCTCTCTACCTGCTCAGATTAATCAGGTTACAGCTCCAGCCTGCCAACAAAGCCTGGCCTCACACCTCAGTCCGGGCCCGAAATCCAACATCTGAGTAGGGCAAGGGCTGCCCCAGCTTGAAACCCAGACTAGGAGTCAGGAGAGGCCTCTGCCATCACTTCAGGTGAAAAGAATCCTTCATTTGCTCCATGATCCGCTTGTAAACCCCATTTAAACTTCCAAACTGCGAGGCGTGGAGCAGAGTGCCAGCCAGGGTGGTGGGAATTGAGATGGAGGAGCTCTGCTGCTCCAAAACACCATCAACTTGTGAGCTTCCAGGCTGTAAAACCAGCACAAAGCTTCCCCTCCCGCCCAGGCAGGGCTGCCTGGAAGTTTAATTTGTGTTTTTAATGATCTGAGACACTCCTGAGTGAAAGCTGGGAGAGAAACACTCCTAAACACGTCACAAATGCAGCGCCTGACCGGGCAAAGTTTATCACTGGGAGTAACTCTCATCTCACCAGAGGACAAGGTCCATAGATCTCCTCGGTGTTTAAACCCAGCTTAGTGGTCCTTAGGATTTTACTGCAGAGGAGTAAATCCTGGCTGTGAACTTGTCTGCTGGAGCACTTCCATCACCCCGTGACCAAGCAGACAGCTCCAGTTGTGACCGAGTGTCACAAACCCACCTCGAAAGGTGGCTTAGAACATGGGGAACAGGTTGTTTTTGCACACAAAAATGGATCTGGGGGGGTTTTAAACCAAGGAACCGAGGTCACCGTTCTACCACAGACACACAGACACAGACTGGGGTAGGGATCTTGGGGCTGGAATTGCTGGGTGCTGCTTATTTGTAAATTTGATTCAAACCAAGGATGTCCCAGCCCTGGGGCCAATAGGGTCCCTTCCACCCCAAAGTTTTTAGGATTCTGTTCAGTGCCGGTGCTGGACTGGACCACGGGAAGGACACGACCGACCTTCCACAAATCCCAGCTTTGCTTCATCCCCTCGTTTCCCTCAAACCACAACCGATTGTTCAGCTTCTCCTTCTCGGCTTAACCTTCACCAGACAACCAAATTCTGAGAAATGAGGTAAGGGTTTCACCTGTGGGAACCACAGGCAACTTCTGCAGCCAAATTCCTCAGCAGAGCAGCTCCAGCAGCGTAATTGCGTTGTCACTCATCATCAATGTCACGGAGATTATTCAGCAATTAACACCAACTCCCGAGAATTGCAGCCCTGAGACAAAACGAGGGCGTCTGGAAAGGCAGAGATTTTTAACTCATTGCTTTTCCAAAAAAATTCAGAGGCCATGAGGCTCAGGGTACAGTACTGAGACTCAAGCTCAAAAACTGAAATATGTTGTTAAAATAATATAATAATAATAATAATAACAACAACAATAATAAAAAATATGGGACCAGTAAGTAAGAACCACTCCATGCTTTGGATTTTCCCTGATAGAAAACCAGGAACTTCTTAAGGAATTTTCTTGAGCAATTCTGGTGGGTTTGGAGCAGGGTTGAAGCTCACAGTTCTCTGCTCACAGGTGAAAAAAACCATTTCTTTCCATTTTTAGGGTTATAATGAAATTCAAATGTACTGGTTGGCAAAACCGGCCTCCTTGTGATATTTCCCTATCAATTTATGTGGCTGTGATGTTTTTTGGGCTTATTTTTAAAATCTGAACCAGAAATCAACGGATGATCTCAAATAAAGCCTCAAATCCCATGAGGTTGGACACACCCTCCAACAGCTCTACAAAAATCAAGGACAAAACTTGCCCAATATCATCCAAGCCTTGAGCTTCCCAACTCCTAAAATTATCTGTGGAAATTCCCTTCCTTCCCTCTCCCAAGCAGCGCTGGGAGAACTCTTGGAAACGAGGTTGAAGGAGGTTCCTCCATTGATTCTTCTGCTCCTCGGCTCTGCTGCATGACCTGGGGTGGTCGTGGCTCTCCCCACTCTTCACCCCAAACCCAGCGTGCCGTTTGCTGTGAATTACAGCTGGATTTGCATTCTCCTGGAATGCCCAGAAGTAACGGATTAACACCGGCCAGGATTCCCTGCAGGAGCAGAGATTCTCCGAAAAGCTCCAGCAATGAAAGGAATGCGCACGGAGCGACGGGGAGAAGGAGGAACGACTTCAAGAAAAAAAAAAAAAAAAGGGCCATAACATCTGGCTTAGTTTAGCCCAAAGCTACAACCAAACCACAGTCGCCTCGGCTCCACCGGCACCGCGCTCGGGAAAAATCCCACAACTCCGGGATGACAGTCGGGAGCCGGAGCGGCAGCGAGGAAATATCGCTTGATGAGGTGTCAAGGAAAACCGTCCTCGCCGAAGGAGAATTGATGGCACAGGGCTTGGATCCCCTGGGAATGGCATTCCACGGCGCAACCGGATGATTCTGGTCAAGGTGAACGAGCTCGACCCCCGCAGAGACGTGGTCCAGCTCTGAGGTGTTGGTTGAGAACATCCGAGAGTACCAAAGTTCAAGGCCAAGAGGTTCCTCTGGAAATTCACTTTCTTTGTCTTAGCACTCCTTTTTTAACCCTTTTTTTCCCAGCAGTTACATGGAAAAACCTACAGGAAGCAGCTCCAACTGATGACGTTATCACGGAATCGTGGAATGGGTTGGGTTTGAAGGGACCTGGAAGATCACCTTGACCCACCTCATCCCATGGGCAGGGACACCTCCTGACATCCCAGCTGGATCCAAGCCCCAATGTCCAACCTGCCCTTGGACACTGCCAGGGATCCAGGGGCAGCCACAGCTTCCCTGAGAATTCCATTCCAGGGCCTCCCCACCCTCACAGCCAGGAATTCTCAATCTAAAATCAATCTGAATCTCCACCCTTTCACCTTAAAGCCATTCCTGCTTCTCCTTGGAAAAGTTCTTCTCCAGCCTTGTTGTGATCTCCCTTCACACCGTGGAAGATCTCCCTGAAGCCTCCTCTCCTCCAGGCTAAGGATCCATCCTTTGGAAAACACTTCCCTGACACAGGGCATGGAAGCCAGAGGAAAACAAGGCCACTGAGGTCACCAAAAGCATGAGAGTGACACAAAGCCACTTTAATTCACTCAATTTTAAGGCAAAACTCACAGCCTTAAAGATCAGCTAAATGAGCTGGGGTTTAACTTAGTCCCAGCCTAATTTAACATGTCATAAAAGCAAATTTAGGCTTCAAGACCAATTTTAGCAGGAATAAACTTCTCCTGAGGTTGTCTCTCTCAAGATGCTGTTCACACCTTGAAAGGAGACAGGAAAATATGGTTTAATATTGACAAATTTGATGATGTCACTATAAAAACGGCCAAAGTGACCCAAACATGTTGATAGAGGCTCCAGCCCAGGCAGGATGAATGTGGCATTACAGGGAAATTTGGGAAGCACAGGAGAGCTCCTCATTGCCCCAGCCACGGGTGAGGAGAGCCGGAGCAGAGCTGGAGGGTGCGGGGTGGGAGATGTTATCTCCAAAACAAACCCTCCAACCCATCCGGCGTTTCTCCCGTGTTTTCAACGCAGCATTCCCAAGGGGGTTGGTTTCTCTGGAAGGCAGCCCAGTGGTGCTGCCCTTTCCTTGGAAAAACACCACGCTCCTGGGATTGCTGGGATTCTTCCCAAACCAAGCAGGTGACATCTTCATCTTGTGTGAAGTGAGCATGGGGTGGTGCCGGGAGGGCTCTGGGAGCCTCAGCCACCCCCCAGATCCAGCTTTTTCCTGATCCTGCTGGTGGAATCTCCAGCTGCTCAGTCCTGCTCCAAAGCTCAGCTCCCAGGGGTTACAGAATCAGGGAATCATGGAATGGTTTGGGAAGGAAGGGGTCTTAAAAATTATTCACTTCCTTCAAAACCACCCCATCCATGGGAAGGGACACCTCCCACTGTCCCAGGTGGATCCAAGCCCCAGTGTCCACCCTGGCCTTGGGCACTGCCAGGGATGCAGGGGCAGCCACAGCTGCTCTGGGAATTGCAGCCCAGCCCCTGCCCACCCTCCCAGCCAGGAATTCCTTGCCAAGATCCCAGCCCAATCTCCCCTGTGCCAGCTCTGGGAATTCCAGCCCAGCCCCTGCCCACCCTCCCAGCCAGGAATTCCTTGCCAAGATCCCAGCCCAATCTCCCCTTTGCCAGTGGGAGCCATTCCCTGTGTCCTGTCCCTGCAGGCCTTGTCCCCAGTCCCTCTGCAGCTCTCCTGGAGCCCCTTCAGGGACTCTGAGAATTCCCTGGATTTTTCCCTTCTCCAGGGGAACACTCCCAGCTCTCCCAGCCTGGCTCCAGAGCAGAGGGGCTCCAGAACCCTGGAATATCGGACTGGAAGTTCTTGCACCACATTCCTGCCCTTTGCCAGGGCTGCACCTGCAGCACCGCTGGAATTTGGGACAATTCCAGGGATCCAGGGGCAGCCACAGCTTCTCTGGGCACCCTGTGCCAGGGCCTGCTCACCCTTCCAGCCAGGAATTCCTCCCCAGGGGTCATTTGGGGCACAGAGTTCCACAGAAGCCTGTCCAGAGGCAGCAGCACTCCCATGGGATGGACTCATGTCCATGAAATCCGAATGCCATCACACACAGAGCGATTTCCAGGCTTTTTGATGGAAGACAGATTTAAGCTCCCGTGCCGGAGCCAGGCTGCTGCATCCAATCCTTCCCCACCCCCCAGAAAGCTGATTTCATTAAGAGATCCAATTGCAACCCTATCGTTTACCCCAAAAAAAAAAAAAAAAAAAAAAAGGGAAAAAAATCCCTTCAGCATAATCTACTTAAAAACCCAAATCTCATTTGTAGGTTATTAGAGCTGCTCCCGCCTGTGACATCCGGGCACGGAGCTCCCAGGAATTCTGAGGAGTCAGAGCTGGTTTCACTGGAGTGTTTGGCCACGTTTCTGAAGGGCTCCTCAGCTGCCGTGGCAGCCGCAAACAGCTTCCCGAAAAGACAGTGGAAAATCTGGGAATAAAAATCCAAATAAAAGCGACGGCCCTAACGAGCTCTGTGCCGGTTTTGGGGCCGATCACTCAGCTCGTTGTCAGCTCCAGCTCCAGCCTCCATCCATCCGTGTGTTTTCCATTTATCCCAGGCTGACAGCAGCAATAATCCCAGCTCTGCTGCTCCGTGCAAACCACCCACCACACTTCAGGGGTTGCTGGCCATCAGCAGCCAAAACGACCCTTTTCCATCCCAAATTTCCAAGGATGCTTTAGAAGAGGAGTTTCCAGTCCCGCAGGAGTTCACAAGGAGAAGTTTCACTCATTAAAAGGAAAAAAACACCTTTTTTTTTTCCTCCCCCAATTACTGCTTGGCTTTCTCTCAACATCCACAAATATCCAGAGTTTTCATGGAGGAGAGGAGGAAACTGAGGCACGGGGACTGCGGCCAAGCGTGGAGCACCATTCCCACCAGCCCCATCCCGATCCCGGGAGCCTGGATCCCATTAGTGGCTTTGGCAGAGCCCTCGGGCCGGGCTCTGCTCCGGGACTGGAACACGGGACTTTCCTGCTCCATGGTTCACATTCCAGCCCGGCGGCGCTGCCACGGCCGGGCTCGGAGATTTGGGAACGTCTGAGGGACGGGAGCAGTGGGATATCAGGAGAGGAGCAGCCTCTGCTTTCCAGAATTAATTATCAGGAACACCGGTGATGAATTCCTCAGGATTCTGGAGCTGCACACCAGGTGGAAGCTCATCCTCAGACACTTCCTCGGGACGAGAAGGAAAAGCTTGGCCAACCAGCAGGGTTGGAAGGTTTTCCCAAACCTTTTCAACCCAAAGCCAACACAAATCTTCAGAAGGACCCTCAGGAGGAGACGGATCCCAGAGCAACCTGGGATAGTGGGAGGTGACCCTGCCCATAATGGCAGGGGCTTGGAAGGGGATGAGCTCGAAGGTCCCTTCCAACCCAACCCAATCCATGGTTCTGTGACAATCTGGGCAGGTGGAACCTCCTCACTTAAAAAATAAAATAAAATACAATCTAATTCTAAAAAAATTACATTTTCAGGACCAGAATGGTCCAAGAGCTGAAGTTTCTGAGGTTGATTTTTGGGACCTTCAATCTAAAAGCAACTCCAGAGCAAGGCACAGAACCTTCTCAAAGTGATCAGAGGAAATGAAGGAAAAAACACAATTTCCCAATGGGGAAAAAAGGTGGGAAAGGAGCCCCAGAGGTTGGGGAGTGTCTGGAGAAGGTCCTGAGGAACCTGGTCTGTCTGGGTGCTGAGTCCTGCTCAGGAGAGAGGTCCAAGGCCCTTTGTGGCCAATACTTTTCATGGTCATCTTCTGGAATATTTGTTTTTCCCAAAGAAATCTGAGTTAGTTCAGATATCCCACCCTAAGAATCTTGGATCTGTTTCCTTCCTGCTTCTCAAGGAACTCCGGGGATTGCAAATGGGATGGAATGAGGCAGGGATGAGTGAGGCAAGGAGAGATTTGGGGACAGAATGTGATAAAAAAGACAAAACAAGGGCAAATATCAACAGAGAGGAGTCTGCTTGTTCAAAGGTATTGGAATCTGCCTGGAATTGAGAAAATATCCCGGCATTCCCAACTGGAGTAGAAGTTAAATGCACCTAAACATAAACCACCAAAATTTAATTAATATCAAGGGCCAGGTCCTGCCCAAAACTTATAAAAAAAGCTGTTGCTGGTCTCATTTGGAAAATTCCAACTTGGATTTTCCATTCAGGTCCTTGTTTTAAAGCCAAGATCAAAGTCCATCAGTACGACCACATGCAGCCTTCCCCAGGACGTGGAGCTGGGAAAACCTTCCCAGATATATTCCTGAGGGAATTCCTGAAGGAACCCACATTCCACGTGTCCCACAGAAAGCAGCCCAAAGGGAACCCCGCTCCTGCCTCCTCTGGGGTCCCTCCTGCCCCCTCCCACGCTGGAGGAGGTCTCAGAGTCTGATTAAAGGAGAATTAAAGGGTTTGTTTAAGGAAAAACCACCCCAAGTGATTTAAACTCGGCAAACAGACCCGGCAGGGAATCCAAAGGAGCTTCCCAGCCCTGGATCCACATGGTTTCCACTCGTGGCACGTTGTGCTAACCAACACATGGCTCCTGTCCTTCAGGCCAATCAGCAATCCCAAAACTGTAATTCCAGGCTCAATTCCTGCCCAAACTCCTGCTCCAGTCAGACCTGGAACGTGAATCCTGTCACCCTGAGCTCCGGGTGGGATGGGAGGGAACTCCCAAATTCCATGGGGCAGGAGAAACCCCAGCAGAAATCCCTCTGCTCTCCACCTGAAGTGTCACACAACAAAACCCCTACGGGAATTTCCTTCCCTTTCCTGTCCACGTCTCACTTGGGGATGAGATCTGCATCTTCAGAGTGAGCAATAATTGACATTATTCCCCAAAATCCTGCAGTGGCTGGATTGGCTCCACAGCTTCAAAATGCACGGAAAGATTCCCTGACGGAACTGTCCCGTTCCCAAAACCCAGCTTGGTTGGGATTTGGGATGCCCAGCGAAAAACGAAAAAAATCCAACTCGTGTCAGTCAATAACTGGAGTCAAACGAGTGCAGAACGTGAGGATTCCCTTGGAGCAAAGCCCTGGGGGTTGGAATTGCAGCAAATCCCACTGGAGAAACGAGGGAATTCAACCAAACCATCCCCAGTTCACATTTTCACCTCCCATTTCTTGCCCATTTCACTTCTCCGGGCGAGGAGGCAATTCAGCCTCGGGAGACACAGAGCTGTGCTTGAGCAAACCAGAAAAAATCCATTAATACTGGAATCATGGAATGGGTTGGGGTGGAGGGACCTCAAGGATCATCCTGATCCCACATGCAGGGACACCTCCCACTGTACCAGGTGGATCCAAATTCCAGTGTCCAACCTGGCCTTGGGCACTGCCAGGGATCCAGGGGCAGCCACAGCTGCTCTGGGAATTCCAGCCCAGCCCCTGCCCACCCTCCCAGCCAGGAATTCCTTGCCAAGATCCCAGCCCAATCTCCCCTTTGCCAGTGGGAGCCATTCCCTGTGTGCTGTCCCTGCAGGCCTTGTCCCCAGTCCCTCTGCAGCTCTCCTGGAGCCCCTCCAGGCCCTGCCAGGGGCTCTGAGCTCTGCCTGGAGCCTTCCCTTCTCCAGGGGAACATTCCCAGCTCTCCCAGTGGGAAGTGCTGATGGGGAGCAGCAGCAAACGAGGGAGTAAATTACAGCACCGCAGGGACTCTGCTTCCTCCAGTCTCCCCTTCTCCCATTATATCCTGATTTTCTGGGCTATTTTTTACTCCTGGCCCTGCCTAACGAGCTGCTGACTGGCTTGGCCACCTCCAAGCCGTGACAGATGGCTCCACACGCTGCCGTTAATGTGCTGGAAAACACCCCTGGATGGATCCAGCCCTGCCCGACCCCAGCACGGAGCTCCGGGGAGCCTTCCCAGAGTGGGTTTCATTTCACTGCCTTGTGCCTTTCCCCACTATTTATATCCTAAGCGTGATCAGATGAGAGCAGGAATATAAAAAATATTCTTTCCACAGCCCATGACATCACCTTTTCCTCTTGGAAAAGTCGGTAACTCCATACGTTTTTATGCACGCAGCCCCACACGGGCTCTGCTCTCTCCTTACAGCAGCAGAACATTCCCGTCCATGAAAATTAAAGGATAATCTATAGGAAAAATGTGCTACTGGAGAGAAATTTGCGCTGGAGGCTTCTCTGCTTTCTATTAAGGGCCCTTTGGAAGGAGTTTCGAGTGGCTGAAAGGCAGAGGGATAATTAAATGGCCTAAATTATGGCTTTAAACAGACAGAGGGCAGGGTTAGATGGGATTTTGGGAAGGAATTCCTCCCTGTGAGGGTGCCGAGGTCCTGGCAGAGAGGTTGTGAACTCCTCACCCCTGGAAGTGTCTGAGGCCAGGCGGGATGGGGCTTGGAGCAACCTGGGATAGCAGGAGGTGTCCCTGCCCATGGCAGGGGCCGGGATGGAATTTAAGGTCCTTTCCATCCCAAAGCAGTTTGGGATTCTGAGCTCCACAGGGATCAAACAGAGGCAGAATTTTCCCCAAACTGGCAGGGGAGCCGTGCACACTCATCCCATGAACCTGCAGCCACGGCCAGCCAGAGGGACGAGGTCTGACAGCAGCTCTGGACCCCGGTCACTCCAAACACAAATTCCCACCTCCATCGGGGCAGGAGGGAGAGGAGCGTGAACTCGGGGTGACCTCCAAGAAATCCCTGAACCTAAAAATATGACAGACAAACTGTTTCCACCGAGAGCTGCTATATAAAACCACCCCGGCTGAAAACTCCTCTGGAGCTAACCTCAAACACGAGGCGAATTCCAGCCTCGCTGTTTTCCTCTGGCATCCCGGAATGTTCGTCTCCAGGACAGAACTGGCTGTTCAAGCGAGCCCCTGCTCCTGCAGAAGTGATTGTTTTCAAACACTTTGGAAAAGCAATCCCGCACAGGGGCTGCATTCCAGGCAGGATTCCCTCCCCCCTCCAGGTTTTAAGCATTAAGAGAAGCAGAGCAAGAACAGACTTTGTCCACTTGGCTTCCAAGTTACCACAAATTAAAGGGAGAAAAGACGTTTTTTGGTTTCGTTACAGCACGGAGGATCACAGAATCATTTAGGTTGGGAAAGACATTCAAGATCATGGGATGGAAGGGACTTTAAAGATGATCCAATGCCACCCCTGCCATGGGCAGGGACACCTCCCACTGTCCCAGGTGGATCCAAGCCCCAATGCCCAACCTGGCCTGGGACACTGCCAGGGATCCAGGGGCAGCCACAGCTGCTCTGGGAATTTCATCCTACCCTCTCAGCCAGGAATTCCTTTCCAAGATCCCACCTAAACCTCTCCTCTGTTCCTTTAGAACACTTCCCTGGTGTCCTGCCCGCGTGGGAAGCCTCTCTCCCTCTTTCCTTTCCATCCCCTCTGGGCGCTGAAGGGCTGCAGGGAGCTCTCCCTGGCGAGGCCTTGGATCCCCCAGAGGCTGATAACAGCCCAAGAGGGAACAAACCGAGGCATTCGCAGCAGGATTTCTGTTCCCTGCGTGGTTTGGAGCCGTGACTCATTTGCGGGGACTATTTCTGGTCACGGGCACAACCCGGCGGGGCTCGGAGCTCTCGGGTTCGCTTGATCCGCTCAACAAAAGATCCCAATCTCCCGTGGCTGTCAGTGCCCATCCCCGCCTCGTTTCCCCATCAGCAGCCCTCATGTCAGCAGCCAAATTAAGGGATTACAGCCGGGAACATTTAACGAGATTAGATCGGGGGAGTGTTTGCTCTTCCACCGAGGCTGCGAACAGGAGGATGGGGAGATGCCAACAGCCTCGGTCACACCTACAGCTCCTGCCCTGTCTGTCTGTCTGTCTGTCTGACACCACGCGAGACAAAAGCCAGACTTTGTTTCATGGTGTTCAGCACATCAGGCTCCAGCCCGTGCTGAAAACACACACAAGGGCTTTAAATAAAATTCACGTATCTGCGGCAACCGGGATTTCCAACGCCAGGAACTCCCAGCCCCACCCCAGCGCAGCACGCAGCACTTTATGGGATCACAGAAGGGCTTGAGCTGCAAAAGACCACGGGCAGGGACCCTTCCACTCAACCAGGCTGCTCCAGGTTCATCCAACCTGGCCTGGATTAGTGGGAAGATCCCAAATAAAAACCCCAAATGAAAATCGCAGGAATTAAAGCGCTGCTCACAAGAGTTCTCACCCCAAAACACACAAACCCCGATTAAGCACCACAAACAAAAGATCTGTCTGGCCAAACCAAGCCCAAATTTTGACCAATTAATCAGAAAAGACACGAACGGAGCCAGGGAGCTGAATTATCCTATTTAGGGAAGTCAGGGTTTGCTCAAGCAAGAGGAAGGCTCGGGGTGACTCACAGGACCCAACTGCTGCCATCCCCGCGGATTATCCAGAAAACACGAGCTGGGTCAAGGAAGTTGGGCCATTTAACACCAACTATTCCAGTATTTATTTGTTTTTTGTAAGTCAGAGCTGGTGCACAGCTCTCAGCGCTTGGGACTGAATTCTCACAGCAGCGTTTTCAAACCTCAGCCAAAACAACTCCAGTGTCTCCTCAAAACCTTCCTGCCTCGGACACGGATGGGAATCGGGGGATAAACATCAGGATCTCCCTATCATTCCTGAACCAAATCCATGCCAAGTGCTGCTTTTCCCAGGGACCCCAAACTGCATCATTTTTGGGATTCGTTTGGCCTCAAAGCAAGAAAATTCCCAAAGCAATGAAAAGTTCATCCCAGTGCTCTGCAAAGAGTCAGAGTCACAACTGCTGTGGAGAAAGGAAAAACTGGGAATTCTTTCTCTTAGGGATGGGATTAATGAGGGAATGGTTGAATTATGGAATCGTGGAATCGTTTGGGCTGGAAGGGACCTTAAAATCACCTCATTCCCACCCCATTCCATGGGCAGTGACACCTCCACTGTCCCCGGTGGCTCCGAGCTCCAATATCCAACCTGGCCTTGGATACTTAGAGGGATCCAGGGGCAGCCACAGCAAATCTGGGAACTCCAACCCAGCCAGGAATTCCTTTCCAAAATCCTATCCATCCCTGCCCTCAGCTGTTCCTGGAGCTGCAGCCCCTTCCTGATCTTTTCTCCCTCCACATTGCCTGGACAGTCCCGGAGCCAGGACATCCTCCTGGTCCCAAGGAACGTGTCCTCCCTCTGGTGAGCCTCACAGCTTCACCCCAGCCCCCGGCAGACCCCCCAGCAGCCAAGGCCCCCTCCCTGCTCCGGTGGCCACACCACCTCCATCTTCATCAATTAAAAGCTGGGCCTGAAGGTCCCAGAGGTCTTTTCCAACCTAAATGATTCCATGATTCTGCAATTAAAGCCCATTAGGCTAATTGCTCTCCTGCTCCCTGTGCACCCTCTTGGCACTCGGCTGATCCCACCATGGAGCTGTTCAGGATATGTAGAAAAGCAGGGAATAATGAGAGTACTAGTGCCAATATTTAGTCCAAATTGCACTCGGGATTTCCAATCTTGTTTAAAAAAAAAAAAAAATCTTTCTAATCTTGTTAAATCTGTGGTGCTTTGGTGAGTTTGCTCCAGTTCCAGGATGAAGTGTTGGGTTTATCAAAGGGCAGGATACAAAGTCAACCTGAAGCACAGAAGCTCAGTCCAGGATATTCCTGGTTGGTTCATTTTGGGTGTGAAGAAACACAGAACCATGGAATTACGGAGGCTGGAAAAGTCCTCTCACATCACTGACACTCAGCTCTGCCAAGGCCACCACTGCCCCACGTCCCCGAGCGCCACATCCACAGAGCTTCGAAATCCCTCCAGGGGTGGGGACTCCACCCCTGTGCCAGGGCTGGAAAACCCTTTCCATTAAGAAATTCTCCCTAAAATCCAGCTGGAATGGGACATTCAGGTCCCTGGGACAGGCTGAGGCTGTTTCCTCTTGTTCTGTCCCACAGGGAGCAGATCCTGACCCCCACCTGTCCGTGTCCCCTCTGCCCCCACAGGAACAGCCTTTTGGAGACCGTATTCCCAAATCCCAGCTCCCTGAAATGGCAGAAGCGCATTAAAAGCTGGGAAGTGAAGCTGGCTCAGCACAGCTGGACTGGAACAAACCCCTCCTCAGCCGCCATCCTGCCCCTGGGAGCAGCGCTGTGACCTCAGCTCCGCTCTGCCGTCAGGACAGACAGATGTGGACACACATCCGATTACCCACCCGTCACTCACAGCCAGCGGCTCGGCTCCCCCAGCCAACGGGCTGGTGCCATTTCAGGCTCCGAAAAGCGTCTGCCAGCTGCTGCTCCAGCGGGACACAAATCCCCTGGAAGCCCGTGTCCCATCTACTCATCCTTCGTGGACAGCTGGGACAGCTCCGACAGCAGCATTGGCACACCTGGGCAATCACGGGATCGTCTGGGCTGGAAAAGCCCTCCAAGATTGAGTCCAGCTCCTCCCCAGCACTGCCAAGGCCACCACTGGCCGTGTCCCCAAGTGCCACATCCGCAGGGCTGTGAAATCCCCTCAGGGATGGGGACTCCACCCACCGTCCTTGGTAGTTTTGTTCCAGTGCTTGCCAACCCTTTCTCCTATAGGAATTCTACAGGAAATCTGCACTTAAACACTGGAATGGATTTAGAGCCAGAGCACAAAACTTCCCACTCTCACCAGGTCAACCTCGAAACTCTCCTAGCACACCCGGCCTAAAAATAACCCGTTTATGCATTTAACGGCGGCTAATCCAAGCCCACGCGCCCTGGAATGGGCAGAAGCTCCAGGAATGGAAATGACCATTTTTATCCCAGGATGGCGGGGAGCTAATTAATTGAAAAACCATCCTGTGATTCCGTGAATCCAACGGGAAGGTTGGAATTGATCCCGGCGCGGTGTTCCTGGCTATACAGTGCCACCTTGCTGTCAACCCATCAATGAAATGACATCTGGGAAGGGTGGGATGTGCAGCACCTTCACCTCGAGTGACCTGGGAATTCTGGGCTGGAATACGACATTCAAATCACCTTAATCCCAATTCTTAACCTATTCCAAGTGATCTGCTCTCCGATGGATTCTCCCACAGCTCCACATCACCATTCCCACAGTTTCTCTCCACCCCTCGAGGCACGAAGAAGTTGATCTCCCTCTCCTCTGCCTCGTCCCCATCAGTCCCCTGCCCTTCCTCACTGACCTTACCTCATCGATTTCCCTCCTAATCCACGTGTCCAGCGCTCCGTAAATGCTGCTCAATATTTGTACTCCTTGAATCCAACGGAAAAAAAATCAATGGGAGACTCCGAGAACAGATTGCTCTGGGATTGCATGTCTGGGAGGGAATTAATCCCTCATTCCTGAGGGACACGGGGGCTCGAGGCCTCGCAATCAAAGTCACCTTGATGGGAAGAGCCCCAGCGGTCCTGTCCCTCATCCCATGGTGTTATCCCAGCAAGCTGACTCCTTGGCTGGCAGAACACCAAGGCAGAACTTCCAGGAGCTGAAGTTTCCCTGCTCTGAAATGATCCAGCTGCCCTCGAGAGGTCACAAGGAGAAGAATGACAGGGATGCACTGGGATAAAGTTTCCCTACGGCTTCAAAGGCACGAGAGCTCCGCACAACTTCCCCGACCACCCACCACGATCCGGCTGGGGGATCCCATTCCAGGGAAACCCGGGAACGCTTCCCCATCACGGCAGCAACAGGAGCTCTTGTTGGAGCTCCTGTTCCCCTCCTGAGGGGGGAACCTCACATGGCACCAGGTGAAGGTTGGATCAGTGAAAGGCAGCTCCATAAAAGCTCCTTTATGGACAGCTCCTCCTCATCCCCCAGGAGCGGCAGCTCCCGGATCACCAGAGCGGGTTCGGTTTCCCAGCTGGGGGTGTGGAGGTGAAGGGCACCCACCTCTGGCCCCCTCTGTTCCTGTCAGTCCCGCCCCAATCCGCAGGATAAAGGGAATGGGGGCCCTGTAACTCCCAGTGGTGTCTGTTTTCCTGGCTGGATGAGAGACTGCAGTCACAGGGAAGGAATCTCGGGAAGGAGATCCCGGTTCCCACAGCACGGCCCTGCTCCAGGGAGGGTGGGCCAGGGGCAGCCAGAGGGTGTTCAGGAGGAGCCAGAGGCTCCAGCTGAGTCTTGGAGGAATAAAACCCAATGGAAACACGTTCCTGGCCCAGTGCAAGGTCCCTTGGGATGAGGTTCTGCATGGAGTCCTGGGAGTGGCTCCTTGTTTTGCCATAAAGTTCCACCAGACAAGGCTGGAGTCACTCCCCATCCCTGGGAGTGTCCAAGGCCAGGCTGGAGCGCCCTGGGATGGTGGAAGGTGTGCCTGCCCATGGCTGGGGGGTGGAATGAGAGGATCTTTGGGGTCCCTTCCAATCCAAACCATTCCCTGATTCCATGATTAATGTGGGAAAGGTCTCTCCCACCTCACCACCTCCTGCCCCGTGCCCTGCCCACGCGGCATCCCGAGGAATTCAACACCCAGCCACGAGGTCCCAAACCCCTCTCCTCGCTCTCCAGCTCCTCATTTCCTCCCTCTGTTCCCTTTGTCTGAAAGGCTCCCAGTGACAGAGGATTTGATTGTTTGTTTGCTTATATTGTTCCAGAGGGCCGGGTGTCGACAGGCTCCACAATTCCCAGCGCCCAGAAACCCCGGCAGCGCTCCCCGCCGCCCAGAAGTGCTAACAGGACATGTTTGCACTCCGGGATTTTTTTTTGTTTGGAGGCTCTGGGGAACATCCAGGCACTTTTAAGTCCTCCCCATGCCGCTGAATCCCTCCTGGATGGAGAGTGATGGCTCTGGAGCCTGAGCAGCCGAAGGGGAGAGGGATCCGTGTGATTTTAATGGGATTGAACCACAAAAGGCTGGGTTTAAAGCAACACTAAGACCAGTTTAAACCTACCAAGGCAGGAAAAATCAGAGTTAAGGCTCTAAATCTGCTCTGAGCTCCTGTTTTTGTGTTTCCTGCCCTCTTCCCATCCCTCTTCCGCAGAGCACAGCGAGAGGCAGCTTGGATTTCCAGCCCAAACTTTGGAGGATCCTTCCCTTTGTGAGTCAGGCAGTTAACACTGATTTAAAAACAAATAAACCACTCCATGTGCCCTTCTCCAACACTGTTGGGATTTGGGCACTGAGGAAAAAAAAAAAATAGTGCCCTGAGCCTGACAGGGAAGAAACAGAGTGGTTTGGCCAAGGCTCTGGAATGTTCTTCCTGGAGCGCCGGGCTGGCCGCAGCCCGAGGGATCCCTGCCGGCTCCCTGGGCAGTGCCTGCCCAACAACCCACGGCTGAGCACGTGGATCTACGCTGCGGGGAGGAAAAATGGATTTACAGATCATCTCTGATGGGTCTCCAACGTGGAGCAGCGTTCCCAATGGGAATTCCGGGAAGGGTGAGTAGAGCCAGAGGTGTGGGACACCTGGAAGAGCAGGGCCGTGGGCTGGAGCTCAGCCTGAACGTCAGGAGGTCCCAAAAGAGTTCACCAGCCATCTCCTGCTACTTCTTAGATGTCTCCCAGCTACCCTGGGACAGGTTTTGACCCAGATCCAGTTGGTTTTCCAGGGAAAACCTCTCATTTTGGTGTCACTACTTGGGGGTCACACGTGAACACCAAGGCACGAGGATCAGGTGGTATTGGAGCAGGAAATAAAGCCAATAAAGGGCCCCTCATTGAACATCTGCGGGTTGGGGTTTGATAATTTTGGCTTCCCTCCATCTTCTTCCTGTTCCTTTACCTCTCCCAAGTGTTTTTAGGGAGCCGTGGGGTGGGAGAGGGATGGATGGAGACAGTACTTTAATGGGGAATGGTTCCTTCCCCCAAGTGAAAAAGCAACAGGAGAAGAGGGAATGGCCTCAAGTTGTGCCACGGGAGGTTCAGGCCGGGTATTGGAAGATTTCTTCCTGGAAAGGATTGTCCAGCCCTTTAACTCAATAAACCCATAACTTCACAGATTTTCCAAGGTAAATTAACTCCAATTATGGACTGAAAACACAAACCTAGGCATTTCTGGAGAGAGAAATCCAATGTTCAGGTGGTTTCTTTGTCTTAATGAAATGATTGGCTTCCCCCCGCCGATGACCTTGGAGAGGACACTCAGCCACCCCTGAGGTCCACCAGGAATTAACTGCAGCTTTGGCTTCCCCAGGCAACCTGGCATTCGTGACAGCCAGGATAATTTGGGTTTCTGGAAGTAGAGAGGTGGGACAGAGGATGAAGGCGATAATATTAATATTAATAATAACAACTTCTGGGAAGCTGATGTGGTTATGGATGCCTAGAGAAGCCTCCATCACACTCAGGGGTGTAAGGAAACAAAAGATCCTTTAATTAGCAGTAATTAGCTCAGCTGGAAGTCAGGCACCTGCCCTTGCTGCTCTCCATTATCTCCTCAGACTTTTCAGGGCTTCGTGTTTGCACAAGAAGCAGCAAAACGGGCACTTTTCGATGGCCCGTGGGCACCACCTTAATGAAGGTGATTAATAACGCTGGATAAATGATCCAGGAGATATCAGTCGGTGTAAGGAACTTGGAGAGGAGCCACTGAAGTAATTAAGAGCCCGGAGATAGGATCTGAGCAGCAAAATCCTGGATTTAAGGGTAATGATCCAACCAGCTCCAACCTCTCTCTCCTTGCTGGGAAATGAGGAATTAGGGCTGACACTGGAACCTGTGTCTTCACACCTCTGTTTCCTGAGTGATCCAGGTGGTTGCCAGGAAAGATACATGGAATTCTGGAATTCAGCATTTCCCTTGGCACGTTTGGGAGCTGCAGGGAGGGATCCAGAGGTGGAAAAGGGCTTTGGATCACCGGGCTGGACAGGACAATGTGGCAGAGGCCACAGAAAGACTGGTGAAAGAATTCAAGGGTTGTTAAGCCAGGACAGGATCCACAGGAGTGAAGGATGCAGGAAAACAGGGGGAATGGCAGAGGGTGATGGTTGGTTGATGATCTGGGAGGTGTTTCCCAACCTGAGTGATTCTGTGCTGATTATAAATTTAAAAAGATGCAAAATTCCAATGTTGTCTTTCCGCGGCACAAAACGTCCCCTGCAAAGGGCCCTAAACACTGAAGGTGAACAGAACCCCAAAAGTACAACCTGGCTGCTCCAAATCATGGAAGGGGCTGGGTTGGGGACCATGGAGAACATCCAGTCCCAACCCTCTGGGATGGACAGGGACACCTCCCACTGTCTCAGGGGGATCCAAGCCGCAGTGTCCAGCCTGGCCTGGGACACTTCCAAAGATCCAGGGGCAGCCACAGCTTCCCTGGACAAAACCCAGCGCTCAGATCCCTCTTTGGCTGGAGCAGAACGAGAGAATCCCAAGAACTGGAATCCAGAGTTCAGCTCAGAACTTGAGCTCTGAGGCTGAGGCCGGGCAAGGCGGTGGGGGAGAGGGCCTGGAGCCAAGGGAACAATTTGGAGATGAAAAACAGCGACTGAAATGAGCTGAAAACCCCTCGTGAGTCACCTTTTCATCCCTGCCCTCCTGCATCCAGTGACTAACGTGGCAACAAAGCCGTGGGAGCTGCTCTCCCAGCAGAAACCCTGGAGACACAAGCAGGGACATGCGGGAGGAGACACCTCGGCGGGAGAGTTGGGCTAATTGATCATCCCCTCCGTGTGCTGCTCAGCTTCTGCTCCATCTCCCAGCAAAACCAGCTGGGAAGGATCAGCCAAACCAGTTTGCTGAGCAGGACGGCTCTGGGCTCACCCAAAGTCTTGTTTTTGCTCTGCTCCCCAAACCTGACTTTACAGGGCTGGGGAGCCACATTTAAGTGTAAAATACAAAAACAAGTTAAAAAAACAACCCAGAGCTCCCTGCCTGGGGGGAATGAACCTTCAGGGTATCCTGGATGCTGCCATGGATGATTGGAGGGACTGGCTCCACCTTCCCACCACCAAAGTGGAGACAGAGCTGAGAGGTGGCCAGAGCCACCAATGTCACACCAAGGGGAACTTCAGCCCAAATTCCCAAGGGCTTTTCCTCAGCCACCACCTGGGCATGGAAGCCTGGAGCACATGGAAGCAGTAAGAGACAGGGATACATCCCATGGGAGGTCCTGAGTGGAAAGAAATCAGCCAAAATTGAGTCCAACTCCTTCCCTCACCTGAGACACCCCAAAATCCCACCCTGGGTACCCTGGGAGCGTTGCCCCAGTGCTCCCAGAGCTCCAGCAGCCTCGGGAATGTGCCCATTCCCTGGGGAGCTGTTCCAGTGCCTGACACAAGGACACAATTCCAGGCCTCCCAGTGCCCTTGGAGCAGCCAACAGCCCAGCCACAGGGGGTTCCCAACACCTGATTTATCAGCTGATATTTGATAAGAAGCCAGGCTGGATGCCCACCATTCCAGCACAACTGGAGCTCCCGCAGTGACCTCACGCTGGCTGCTCCCTCCAAGGGAGCAGGTGGTTCCTTAAAGCCAGGCACAGAGCCCAGGAATCCAGGCTGCTGGAACGTGAGGCTCAGGGATGAGCTCACGCTGCAGCTTTGCTCCTCTGTTTGGTTCTTATTTTTAGATGAAAAGGTGTAGGGCTGGAGAAAAGGGGAACATCTGGTGACTGCACACAGGGCGGGAGAGAGAGGAAACCTGGGAGAAGTCAGGGATGCCCCTGGATCCCTGGAAGTGTCCCAGGCCAGGTTGGACACTGGGGCTTGGAGCAGCCTGGGATAGTGGGAGGTGTCCCTGCCCATGGCAGGGGTGGAATGGGATGGGATTTAAGGTCTCTTCCCACCCAAACCATTCCATGATTCCATCACACAGCAGGGATGGAAGGGAATCATGTTCCCGAGGGGATCATTCCTTTATTAAGTGTCTCTATCAGGGCTAATAAGAGAAAAATGAACACACTGGAGGGAGATTTCCCACTCCCAGCTGGCCGGGGTCCAGCAGGATCCCACAATAACCACAGCTGGATCCCAACACAGGGAAAACACACCAACAAGGCACTTCCCATGGGACAAGCAGTAGCAGAGTCATGGAATGGGTTGTGTTGGATGGGACCTTAAAATCCTCCCATTCCTTGGGAGGTTCCTACTCCCAGGTGAACCATGGAATGCTTTGGGTTGGATCTTAAATCCCCTCTCATTCCACCCCATTCATGGGCAGGGACACCTCCCACTATCCCAGGTGAATCCAACCCCAATGTCCAACCTGGCCTTGGGCACTGCCAGGGATCCAGGGGCAGCCACAGCAAATCTGGGAATTCCAGCCCCTCGCCACTCTCCCAGCCAGGAAATCCTTGCCAAGATCCCACCTAAACCTGACCTTTCCTGTCTTACCCCCACTGCTGTGGCTCGAGGAGCTGATGCTGAAACTCAAACCCACCAAGTTTGCATCAAGCAAAGCAGAACCTTGCTGGGGGAGAAGAGTGGAGCCTCCCTGTGCCCATCCCTTGGACATCCAGGGACATCCAGGCTCCCACCTGCCCTGGTCCAAACATCCCTCAGAGCTCAGGCTGGCGCTTGCAGAGGACACTCAGCACTCAGGATCTGTAACTCAGTGCACAGAAGGAGAGGCTGGGAGGAGGGAGCTCTCGTCACTGAGTACGTTCCCTCCCTGGAGCCCAGAGTGAAATTCCTCAAGTGCTGGAGACAGATTTTCCTTGGAAGGCGGCCATGAGTGCTGATCTGGCTTCTAGGAGAGATCAGCGTGGCCAGGGACTGCAGGGACCTCAGAGAGCAGCACAAAACCCTCCTCTTGCACCAACGTCCTCACAACAAACCCAGGAAAACCAAAAATTAAAACATTTCCAGCTGTGGGGAAAACAGGGAATGACCTGAGAGCACCTGGAGATCTCCAGTGGTGTTTGGATGTTCAGGGGTGTTTGGTGAAGAGTTGATTATTTCCAATTTCAGCAAGGGACTAAATGGAGCTAAATTTATTTCAGATTTCTAAAATACAGCATAGAGTGTGCAAAAGTAACGTTTAAACTGGAAGGGGGAAAAGCAAATATTCCTTGCCTTAAGTATTTGAGTCTTACTCCTGCAGGAGGACTTGAGGTGGGAGTTGCTTTCCTTTATGACTTCACTAAGGGTATTTATGGATTTAGAATTGTCCCAGAATAGGAAATCAAGCCCCATTTTACATTTCTGACTGCTCAAAATTTGATTTTCTGGGCTCAACTCTTCCTCTTTTCCAGACAAGGATGGAATTACTCCTGATTCCCTTGGGCATGAGGGGAAAACCAGGATTTTGATGTACTGAACTTGAGTCTGCTGCTCTGAACAAGGACAAACTCTGATGGCTTTAAACAGTGACATCTTTTTAGGGTTTATTTCCCACTACAAGGATTTGCACCAAGGCACGAACCAAGTCACCATATTTTCCTATCACTTCATATTTTATTAATTTTGGTCATTCCTTTAATCATCTCCCGTTCCAGTGAAAATTTTCTCAGATTTACAAATGTTCTGTAACAGCTCCTATTGAAATATGTTGGGAAGGGAAATCTCTTTAATTTCCCTACTTTGGTGAATTTTTGCCCAGACATTTTTTCTCCCTCCTTCCCCCAGCCGGGTCATTCCATTTAAATCAACATTGTGGTGACATTTCACAGAATCATGGAATGGTTTGAGTTGGAAGGGACCTTAAATCCCATCCCACTCCATCCCCTGCCATGGACAGGGACACCTTCCACTATCCCAGCCTCAGTGTCCAACCTGGCCTTGGACACTTCCAAGGATCCAGCTGCTCTGGGAGGCCTTGGGCTCCATCCCAGTCCCTCCCCACCCTCGCAGAGAGCAATTCCTTCCCAATATCCCACTTAATCTACTCTGCTTCAGTTTAATTTCATGGCTTAAAAGAGAAAAAATGCCAAGTCCAACAAGAGAAATTTCAAGACAAATGGAAGAACAATCAAAGACCTTCCTCCATGACCTTCCCACCCCTCCCTGCTCCCAGCTGGAGCTGCAGTCCTACAGAAGTGCTTGGATGGGGTCTGGTGACACATTCCAGCATGCCACCAGACCAGATCACCGACAGGACCAGGCAGGGGGAACTGCCTCAACTTTCCATAGTCAGGGATGGGTCAGCTCTTCTCCATTATCTGCTCAACACCTTGATCTTCCCCTCATCAATCATCATCCATTACCCATGTAACAGCTCCTATTGAAATATGTTGGGAAGGGAAATCTCTTTAATTTCCCTACTTTGGTGAATTTTTGCCCAGACATTTTTTCTCCCTCCTTCCCCCAGCCGGGTCATTCCATTTAAATCAACATTGTGGTGACATTTCACAGAATCATGGAATGGTTTGAGTTGGAAGGGACCTTAAATCCCATCCCACTCCATCCCCTGCCATGGACAGGGACACCTTCCACTATCCCAGCCTCAGTGTCCAACCTGGCCTTGGACACTTCCAAGGATCCAGCTGCTCTGGGAGGCCTTGGGCTCCATCCCAGTCCCTCCCCACCCTCGCAGAGAGCAATTCCTTCCCAATATCCCACTTAATCTACTCTGCTTCAGTTTAATTTCATGGCTTAAAAGAGAAAAAATGCCAAGTCCAACAAGAGAAATTTCAAGACAAATGGAAGAACAATCAAAGACCTTCCTCCATGACCTTCCCACCCCTCCCTGCTCCCAGCTGGAGCTGCAGTCCTACAGAAGTGCTTGGATGGGGTCTGGTGACACATTCCAGCATGCCACCAGACCAGATCACCGACAGGACCAGGCAGGGGGAACTGCCTCATCTTTCCATGCTGTTGGATAAGTCAGGGATGGGTCAGCTCTTCTCCATTATCTGCTCAACACCTTGATCTTCCCCTCATCAATCATCATCCATTACCCAGGAGATCCAGGCAAATGTTCTGTAACAGCTCCTATTGAAATATGTTGGGAAGGGAAATCTCTTTAATTTCCCTACTTTGGTGAATTTTTGCCCAGACATTTTTTCTCCCTCCTTCCCCCAGCCGGGTCATTCCATTTAAATCAACATTGTGGTGACATTTCACAGAATCATGGAATGGTTTGAGTTGGAAGGGACCTTAAATCCCATCCCACTCCATCCCCTGCCATGGACAGGGACACCTTCCACTATCCCAGCCTCAGTGTCCAACCTGGCCTTGGACACTTCCAAGGATCCAGCTGCTCTGGGAGGCCTTGGGCTCCATCCCAGTCCCTCCCCACCCTCGCAGAGAGCAATTCCTTCCCAATATCCCACTTAATCTACTCTGCTTCAGTTTAATTTCATGGCTTAAAAGAGAAAAAATGCCAAGTCCAACAAGAGAAATTTCAAGACAAATGGAAGAACAATCAAAGACCTTCCTCCATGACCTTCCCACCCCTCCCTGCTCCCAGCTGGAGCTGCAGTCCTACAGAAGTGCTTGGATGGGGTCTGGTGACACATTCCAGCATGCCACCAGACCAGATCACCGACAGGACCAGGCAGGGGGAACTGCCTCAACTTTCCATAGTCAGGGATGGGTCAGCTCTTCTCCATTATCTGCTCAACACCTTGATCTTCCCCTCATCAATCATCATCCATTACCCAGGAGATCCAGGACTTCCCATCCTCACCCGGCACCTCTATCTCCCCTTTCTCCTTGCACAGTCACAGAACCCTGGAATGGTTTGGGTGGGAAGGGATCTCAAAGCCCACCCAGTGCCGCCCCAGGGTCCTTCACTCTGGTCCTTGTCCAACCTGGCCTGGAGATTCAGAGGTGCTGCTGCTTTTTAAATGCAAGAACAAAACTTGGGAGCACCTCCTGGAACAAAGACAAAACCTCCGTGTCCAAGGACACCACTGGACAGAGGAGGCAGGACTGAGGAGGCCCCTGCTCCTCCTCCTCCTCCTCCTCCTCACCCAAGCTGGGTCCCTTTGGCTGCATTTTGCACTCATGAACCACACAAACGTTTCACTGGCTCGACCTCACCGAGCCATTTCCAGGCATTTCACTCTTCCAAGAGCCCTAGGTTCCCTGTCCAAAATCCCCACATTCACGGGCTGGTGCTTGGAAAAGGCCCAGGGCCTCCACATTTCCTCACACCCAGGAGGCCGCGGGCGCGTCGAGCGCCGCAGTCAGTGAAGTGCCAAGGAGCTAATGAAGATAAAAGTGTCAACACAGCCTGGTGATAACGCACACCTCTCCCATGGAGCTGCTGGGACCGTTTTGCAAACAAATTTGGCAGTTCCTGGCGGGCCCGGGCCCGAAAAGCGGCGTCCTGATGTTATTAAAGTTAACAGAAGTGTCATGGGATGACAGATGGCTCCCCGCACATCAATTGGATTCTGAGGAGTTCTCAAACCCTGGCGGGTTGAAAGCAGCTCCAGCACGAATCAGAGGCAGGGGCAAGATCATCGATACAAGGGATTATGCAGATTTAAGAAATACCCTCGGCACCCGAAAGTTTTCAGAATGCAAACTACGTCAACCCCGCGAACAAGAGGCACTGCATCATGATGGCAGCAGGGACAAAGCCAGGGGGGTTTAACAGACAAAAAAAGATTGTTTTAATAGGAGAGAAGCATCAGTCATTGAGTCTTACTTCATTCAGACTTTCTCTCCAACCCATCCATCTTCAGTGCCAAGAGATGACAGGACCACCTCACTTTTCCCCCCGGCCTAGTGTATCAATAATGCCCATTTCTCCCCAAACAAATGACTCCCCAGAATGGCCCTTTTCCCAAAATTGGCTGCCAAGCCCCACAAAGGCCTCAGTACCTGCTATGGTCAACTTGGCTCCAACGGGGCCCCCTCCAGAGGTGGCCACTGATGGGTGGAGCCTTCCCCAACCATCTTCCCCAAGAGCCACTTTGTCATTCCTGGCCGGGGAGCATCTGCGGAAGAGGGGACCGGGGCGGGGGGGTGGCCGAGCCGCAGAGGGACACAGAGAGGGACACAACGGGCACGGACACAGGGGAATGCAAATTCCTCTGCCCTCGCTAACGCCTCCGTGGGCATTCTCTGGGAACAAAGGTCCCCGAGGCGGGCGGGCTCTGCATCACTGCTCTCTCTGTTCCCAGCACCTGCTCGGCACCGGCCGCGGAGTCGCCGCGGTCCCTCCGCGCCGCGGCCGCAGAAGCCAAGGGCAGCACAATGGCCCCGTTGGCCAGGGTCAGGCCTGGCTTTCTTCCTCGCCCCCTTCCACCAGCCCTTTTCACCTCCACCATCTCCAGGAGCGCTGGGCAAGGAGGTGGCTTCGAGCGACGAGAGGAGGAGGAGGGGGGAAATATAGGTCTCTGGCGTAAATCACTGACGCCGTTTCCCCTCCTCTCCCTTCCCTTAAGACCTGATGGTCTTCAGTCACACATCTTAAAAGCAAAACAAAAAACAAAAACACAAAGACTTACTTGTCTCAAGTCGATGAAGGCCAACTGCAGCGTGTCCCCTTGGAACCCAGGCACTGGGCCGGATCTGGCAAACTCTGTGGGAAAGAAAAGAGGATAAAAAGCGCCTTTAACTAACCATGGACAGGGAGATTGGCAGACGGATGACAGGGAAGACAAGAGAGGCTGGGGGAGAGGAGGACCGCGCTTCTAAGGAGTCATGTCTCCCTCCCTTCAGCGTCTTTGTTCGCCCTTCAAAATTCGTGTCATCAAAACACCATTAATTCCACCGTCCTGACAGCAAGGAAACTGTACTAATTCGACCTGAAATTTATTCCCATGAGCCGCACTGGGCTTCAGAGTATTTGTTTTGTGAACAGACAAACAACTCGCCCAGAAGAAAGGGGGGGATGGGGGTGGAAAAGTTTTTCCTCTCAACACAATAAAATCTTCAGCTGTGAAACTCTTTTCAGTTCCGAAAGCTATTTATATTTTAGGGCGCTGAAGGAATTTTCTAATTTCACGCCTGTCACCAGGCTCCATGAGCATTCATCAAAAAAATATGCCCGGCCGCGTCATTAATTATCAGGCAGCAGATTATTTGCATGATCTGGTGATGGCGCCTCTTGGTCAGCCCAAACGCGGAGAACCGCGGCCGTTGGGTGGCATTTTTATTTCTGGTGGATGAAGACATCTGACAACTGAATAACGTTGGCTTCTAAAGCGACGAGAATATTTCCAAGGCCACATTTATCTCCTTCCAGCCTAATCTGGCCAAAGTTTCATACTTTGGTTGTTCATTTTTCTCCTAATCCATTCTTTAAATCAAACCTAAAACCGCTGAAGGGGCTTGAATGGATCCATCTTAGAGGACCTTGGTTCTTCCATGGCATTTAGCAGCTTTTCCTTGGGAATGCTCATGAAGCCGACGCCTGCACGCATCCCAGGGTGTCTTTTGAGGTTGGTTCTGCCCAACTTCACTTCATTTTCACCCTCTGCAGTTACAGCTTCATCTCCGCTCTCCTCACAACCTCTCGGCACTGAGGGGACCTGGGCTGCGAGGCCACAACTCAACGTCACCAAAGGCTCGAGGGGGAGCACCTGCCCGGGGTTGAGTTGTGGCTCCTGCAGGCACTGGAGGTGCTGGAGGAATTAAATGTTTTCTTGGGATGAAGCCAGGTGTGATGGCAAAAATGGAGAAAGGAGGGAAAATTTACACCAAATACAGATTTCTCAGTTACAGAGCCCATTATCACTCATCTATCCCGGTTTTCACCCTACAGGAACCCTCCAACAGCTCCTAACGCTCCACAAAGATGAGGATTAGGAATGGCTGGGCAATATGGAAGGAGGATTTTGCCTTTTGTGTCCATGACTAATCAGAAGCACCAATGGATAAAGTGATTTCATGTCAGGTGGTCTTTGCCTTGTACGCTTGTCCTCCCAAAAGTTTTCCTGTTTCCAAGCCAAGGCCACAAAATCAGGAACATAAATCATCACATTCCCATTTCCAAAGCTTTCCTAGAGCAAGCAGCCCAATCACGGAGCAGCCCCTTGGCTCTAACAAGAAGAGATTAATGAGTGAAACACCAGGACTCAGTCCTGTCCCTCAACCGCCTCATTTCGGGGAAGCGAAGCAGGGTTATTAATCAGCTCCCTTGCTCCACCTTCCATTAAAACCTTGGGATGGAGAACATCCTTCAAGCCAGACACAGGCACCTCCAGGGGCACAGGGGACACTTCTCAGACTCTGCGTTTTAATAGTCTCAGATGCCAGAAGAGCTTTGAGATTGAAACCATCGCTCATCTTTGCAGTGATCACTCAAGTGACAACCGCTGCAGGACAAGAGCAAACACGGCTGGGAAATCATTGCTTTCATCTGAAGTTATGAGTCAAAGGGAGTAATAAACAAATAAAACCGGAAATTATGGACCTGACCGTTCATATTTAAGTTTCGGGTAGAAAAAGCACAAACCAAAGTCAGTGGGAACCATCCATGGTCGTGCCTTTGGAGTTTTGCACAGGATGAGACTGGACTGGGATGAACAGGAGAAAGTTCTTCCCCGTCCCTCTGAGGGTGGGGAGGCCCTGGCACAGGGTGTCCAGAGCAGCTGTGGCTGTTCCTGGATCCCTGGAAGAGTCCCAGGCCAGGCTGGAGCTTGGAGCACCCTGGGACAGTGGAAGGTGTCCCTGCCCATGGCAGAACATGTGGCTGGATGATCTTGAAGGTCCCTCCATCCCAAACCGTTCCACGATTCCTTGAGATCAGAGCTGCTCAGCTCCAGGCAATTCCACTGACCAATCCCACAATATTCCGGGTGCAAAGAGCCCAAAGTGGCTTCACATGTGTCCCCCAAAAACTGTTTTAATTAATCCTAACTGCAAAGGCATTTTAATGTAGTTTGCCATAAAATTTGACTGCAGCTTGCCTGAGCCAGCAGGGAGGGAGGATCAACACAAACCCTCTGACTCTGATCTGCAAGGGATAAATCATCTTTACACACTCACTCTA
Organism: Pyrgilauda ruficollis; assembly: GCF_017590135.1. Classification (NCBI taxonomy): domain Eukaryota; kingdom Metazoa; phylum Chordata; class Aves; order Passeriformes; family Passeridae; genus Pyrgilauda; species Pyrgilauda ruficollis. Next base: position 351,378 of record NW_024517096.1, on the reverse strand, counting down.
CACCCCACTGTCCCATCTGGAACAATTATCCCCAAAGCCACATCAATCCTAAAACACTTTGGAAAAGCACAATACCTGAGGAACTAAAAATGTTTAGAAGTGAGAAATGGCGCTTGAGCACCTTCTCAAGAGGTGAAACTCCTCTGGGTGGCTCAGGGTTGGAGACGTCCCTGGGTTGAGGAACCCAACCACAATGTCCTACCCCCCCATGAGGATGGGATCACCTCATGTTCCTGATTACATTTGGAGAAATCCTGGAAAAGAAACCCTGGAAGGACTGCGAGGAAAGCGAGTTTCTATTTTTTGGATCAAGGGCCTCACAGCTGTTCAGCATCTATTTAGGAGCACACACGGAGTTGGGAAATTTAAGATCTTCCCCAAAGCATGAACTTCAAATCCTCATGAGAAAATGCCTGTGATTGTGAATGTTCTCACAAGGCTGGTGAATTTATCACTGCTGTCGGCTGCTTGTGAGAAACCCAAGACAGATTCCATTCCAAGCCAGATTTCATCCCAAGGCAGATTTCATCCAAAAACAGATTTTATCCCAAGACAGACTTCATCCCAAAAGAGATCTCATCCCAGGACACAGCTGCTCCTTAGCAGCTCACCTTTAGCTGTCTCTGCCCATTGTCCCTTCCCACAGTTCCCTGCCCATGGACAGGTTGGAACTGGATGTCTTTTAAGGTATTTTCCATCCTGAACTGGATGGCTCTTAAGGTCTTTTCCATCCCAAACCAATCAGTGATTCCTAAGGAACCTACTGGAGGAAGGCTGAGAGAGTTATGGAGTGACACTTCCCTTCAAAATTTAGGATGGTCACACACTGAGGCAACACTGATTTAAGCTGCAATTTTCATCAAACACTGAATTAACAATGCTCTGGAACCTTCTAGAGAAAGGTGATCCTCCCCATGACTGTTAACGAGATGGTCTTAAAGGTTCCTTCCATCCCAAGCCAATCTGTGATTCCTAAGGAAGCTTCTGGATGAAGCTGGGAGAGTTATGGAGTGACACTTGAAAACTTAGGATGGTGACACACTGAGCCAACACTTAGCTGAACAGCAATTCTCATCAAAAGATTCATCAACACTGAATTAACAAAGCTCTGGAACCTTCTAGCACAAGGTGTCCCTGCCCATGACTGGAACAAGATGCTCCTTTCCAACCCAAATCCTACAATTCTGAGATTCTGTGATTGACATCCAAGAAGTGAAATGACATCCAAGCTGATATTCTCTGTCTCCCAGAAGAAATTATGTAGGAGCTGATATTCTTTGTGTCACAGAAGACACAATGTAGGAGCTGATATACTTTGTGTCCAAGAAGGAATGATGTAGGAGCTGATATTTTTCATATCCCAGAAGAAACGAGAACAGGAATTCGGCCCAGACACTCGGAAAAGCTGCAGAGGAATGAATGCAATGCTTCCCTTGGGCTGCTGGAGAAGGAGCTGCACCTCCTGTAATCGCAGGTCACACTTTACATACCAATGCCGCCAACCCATTCTGAAGGAGGAATGAACAAAGTCTCGGAGCAAAAAAGGAGAAACAAAGACCAGAGCGGAGCTTTGGAGGAGAGACACAGCCAGTTCTTCTTGGGTTTAATCTCTTCAAGCAGATTTCAGGATAATTTCCTTGGAACAACCGAGCGCAGTGTTGGCCTCAGTACTGTCGGATTCCTTTATTGTACTGTCTTCACGACCAAGGCAAGTGGCAAACATAGCAAGCAACCTACAGAGCAGCCCCTTGAGCAGAAAATCACCGGAGAATAGAGCAGATCAGTATGCGGCTGTTTGTACAAAGCATTTAGCCAGGCTAAAGGTTTGAGGGGTTTGTGTTCAGGCCAAAAAAGTAATGTCTTTGCAAGGTCTACAGGCCTGGGCCACCCAGGGCAGGTCACAGGGGGACTCCAACCTCCCTTCCAAAACATTTCACTGATGAAAGAATCAAGGAACAGGAACCGTTAAGCCCTTTACAATGGACAAAGAATAAAGAGTTCAAAGGCACGGCAGAAAAGAGACATCCACTGTAAATTAATTAATTACAGCCAACGGGGGGATCTCCCTGTGCCCCGGCGCGGCTGCGCACGCGGGGACAGGCCTTGCATGGATTGAGCGGTAAAAATGGGCCCAGCCGGTGACTTCATCCCTCAAAAACATCATCTGAGGGCAAGATATCCTCTGAATTACACGGGATTTGTGATGGCACCTCCAGGATGGAGGCTGAAGCAGCTCCCAGGGAAGGGAACGTGGACGAATCCGCTCGTCGCCACGGATAACATCTGAGGAATCAACCATCTCAGGATTCCTCAAGGAAGGATGGAGATCTTGAAGTTATCTTCCTTGGATAAAGCCTTGGAAGGCCATCCTGGAAAGGCCAAGTGATGGGACCTCCTTGGATAAAGCCTTGGGAGGCCATCCTAAAAAAGCCAAGTGATGGGACCTTCTGTTCCATATCCCCAGGAGCAAAGTGACACCTTGAGGACACTGAGGCTGAAGAACAAATCCATGGACTCTGGAGAAGCTCACAGGTGGGAAAAAGTGAGAAATGTTGGGGAGGAATCAAGGCAAGAGGAACAGAGAGAAGATCCCAATTCCCACACTGAGCTTCTCCTTCACCCAGTTTCCATACTGAGCTTCTCCTTCTCCCACACCATTCCCACACAACCCCGCTCTGAAGCTGTTCCCCATTACAGAGCTCATTCCCATCTGGGTAATTTCAGAGAGCTGTGGGAAGAGGGAGGAGCTACCCAAAACACTCTGAACTGGGTCAGATTAAAGAAAAACTTCTCTCCCTCCCCATCAAACGTTCCTCTGATGGAACAAAGATGGGCCTGGAGTGCTGTCACTGCGGAGAAAGGAGTGGTCCCCGTCATGGGACACTGGCAGGGCTGAGGAGCACCCACAGCCCCAGGCAGGGACTCCTCAGGGGCTGACCACGAGATGTTTTTCAAGTTGAAGAGAGGGAAACTCTTTAGAAGGATGTTGGAGATGCGTGCCAAGAAATTTGGAGCAGAATCCATAAGATTCCGAGTTAAGAGCCAGGTCACGGACCTCCACAGGTTCCCAGACCTGAACCCAAGGTGTTCAGTGGATGTGTCCTGGCAGATGTGAAGTTCTCAGATCATTAAACACCAACACCAGCAAATGTGAGCCGTGCCCATCCCACCATCAGCTCAAGAGGTTGTGGAATTTCCATCCCTGGAATTGCCCAAGGCCAGGTTGGGGGTCCAGCTTGGCCTTCCAGGGATCCAGGGGCAGCCACAGCTCCTCTGGGCACCTGTGCCAGGGCCTGCCCACCCTCCCAGGCAGGAATTCCCAATATCCCACCTATCCCTGCTCTCTGGCAGTGGGAAGCCATTCCCTGTGTCCTGTCCCTGGAGCAGAGCCCGACCCCCCGGCTGTCCCCTCCTGGCAGGAGCTGTGCAGAGCCACAAGGTCCCCCTGAGCCTCCTGTGCTCCAGGCTGAGCCCCTTCCCAGCTCCTCAGCAATTCTCCAGCCCCCTCCCAGCTCCCTCAGGAATTCTCCAGCCCCTTCCCAGCTCCATTCCTGCCCTGGCCATGCTCCAGCCCCTCAGGGTCTCTCTTGTTGGGAGGTGCCCAAGTCTGACCCCAGGAGCTGAGGCACATTGAGACATCAGCACCTGTGGGGTGGACATTCCTCTCCCGATCCATTCTGCTTAAACCTTCCCATCTCTCCACTACAACATTCCCATTTTCCCCCAATCCAGGTTTTTCCTGGTGCACTGCCACAGGACAGACACCAGTTAGGGACGTCCTAACTCCGGCACCACAAACTCCAATCCCTGATGGATCACAGCTTGGAGGAACACCTGGGAGTCCTTGGGATCATGCCGAGGGAGAGGATGACTCCAGCATCATGGACAAACCCCGGTCTCCAGCCCCTTCCCAGCTCCCTCAGGATTCTCCAGCCCCTTCCCAGCTCCCTCAGGAATTCTCCAGCCCCTTCCCAGCTCCCTCAGGAATTCTCCAGCCCCTTCCCAGCTCCTCAGGAATTCTCCAGCCCCTTCCCAGCTCCCTCAGGAATTCTGCAGCCCCTTCCCAGCTCCTCAGGAATTCTCCAGCCCCTTCCCAGCTCCGTTCCTGCCCTGGCCATGCTCCAGCCCCTCAGGGTCTCTCTTGTTGGGAGGTGCCCAAGTCTGACCCCAGGAGCTGAGGCACATTGAGACATCAGCACCTGTGGGGTGGACATTCCTCTCCCGATCCATTCTGCTTAAACCTTCCCATCTCTCCACTACAACATTCCCATTTTCCCCCAATCCAGGTTTTTCCTGGTGCACTGCCACAGGACAGACACCAGTTAGGGACGTCCTAACTCCGGCACCACAAACTCCAATCCCTGATGGATCACAGCTTGGAGGAACACCTGGGAGTCCTTGGGATCATGCCGAGGGAGAGGATGACTCCAGCATCATGGACAAACCCCGGCACTTCCCCAAATCCCAGGATTTCCATGTGAAAAATTCCCACAAGCCAGAGAAGGCAGCCAAGGAGGAGGTGGGGAACGGCTGTGCCAGGATCCATGTGGGCACATTTTGGGACAATCTGTTGGGATGCAGAATTCCTCAACCCAGCAGAGACATCTGGCTGATCCCCAGGAGAGGGGCTGACTAAAAATAGGGTGTTTAACGGAATTTGAAATATAAATTTTTTTTTAGGCCACTTTTAATTTCCCATAAAGCAGCAGTTAAAAGAGTTTGGAGATTACGGAATTGCTCATTTTATGATCTGAGGATTGTAAAAACCCCTCAACCACTGCTGGAACCCGTTATGGGGATGGGAAACTCTTCCTAGGAGTGAGAACAACCCCGTTTCTTTGGGATTTTTCGGCTGTCACCTCCAAATCTGGGTTGTTATATTCAATTCCCACTATGTCTAAGGTAGAGGGGAGATGGAAGAATTATACATTTATCAAATTATATATTTTATATGGATTTATCAGTTCAAAAAGAGCAGAGTGGGGCACGTAGGAGTTTAAAAATCCCATTACATTGTTAAATCTTGGATTATGGATGCATCCTGGGAGACAAGAAACCCTCTGAAAAAGTGAAATGTCTTTTCTGAAAAAAGGAAATTTACAGGTTGTCAATAATATTTGGGATTTTTTTTCCTCTCTCCAGAGTTTTTTGCTTCTTTTTAACCCAGAAGTGGCCCCTAAACTGAAACACAAGGAGATGTGTCCCACTGAGTCTCTCTAGGCAGTTCATTTAAGCTGTGCTTTAGTCCAGGTTTAAAAGGGGGTGAGAGAACCTCACCACCCCAACACCTGCCCAACAACACATCCCAAATCCACCTCCAGCCCTTCCCTGGAGCCATCCAAGCACTCAGATCCACGGAAAGCTGCTTCCAAACACCTTGGGAAACACCTTCCTGCTGGGAACACCAGAGGATGTTCTCCCTGATCCTTCAGGACCCTGCATCTCCACCAGGACTGGTCCAGCTGGACATTCCATGGTCTCACCAGGATGGAGCCATGGAAAACAGCTCGGATTTTCCCCAGGTTCCTCCCATCACAAGCAACCCAAGAGGATTTTTTACAACGTGGCTGCTCTGCTCTTTTCTCCTCTTTCACACCAAAAATGCTGCTGATTATGGGATATCCCCATGAGGAAAACATGGAAGATCTGGCTCTTGGTGTCTGTTTAATTCACTGTTTCTCCTCAGTCCTACAACAGCTTCCTTTTGGGAGATCAGAAAATTAATAAAAATGAATAAACTGCAATTTTCTGTGCTTTGAACACACCAAAAAAGCAGAGCTTTCAGGAAGGGGGAGATTTAAAGAGCAGGTGAGGGGCCCCATCACAACCTTATCCTTCTGCCAAGCACCACAAAATCCCAAAATCCCAGAATCCCAAACTGCCTTGGGTTGGAAGGGACCTTAAAGAGCATCCCATTCCCACCCCATCCATGGGCAGGGACACCTCCCACTGTCCCAGGTGGATCCAGCCTGGCCTGGGACACTGCCAGGGATCCAGGGCAGCCACAGCTGCTCTGGGAATTCCAGCCCAGCCCCTGCCCACCCTCCCAGCCAGGAATTCCTTGCCAAGATCCCAGCCCAATCTCCCCTTTCCCATTGGAAACCATTCCCTGTGTCCTGTCCCTGCCAGCCTTCACCCTCTTCAAACTATGCCTAATATACAATAAAATAATTTCCTTAATTCACCTCACCTCTCTTTTAACCAGATTATTTTTTCAGCATTCACAAACATAACCTGAATAAACTCCAGCATCAAAACTCCGCAGCCCCATTCCCTCATCATGGCACTCACTGGAAGTGCTCCAAACAGACATAAAATCCTATTTTAATGTATAAAAACTGCTGGATTGGGCAAGGTTTGGGAATCTGGGGGAAGGAAGAGGATGGAGGCAGAGGTACAAACTGGTACTGTGAGGATGTTGAGATTCACACCTGTGCTTTCAGGCACAAAAAAGATTTAAAAAATCACCAAAAAAAAACCAATAATAAACCCTAACCTTGCAAAATGAAACTTATTTTCTGAATACACCGCTTCCCTCTTGGAACTGACTCATCCCAAAATTCAAACCTTGATGGATTTCTGCTCCAAAATAACCAAATTAAAGTGATTTCCAGGCGCAGCAGAGCCACCAGACGGACCCGTGGGGATGAGGGGCATGGATTTGCTGCTGGAAAGGAGAAGGATTTTGTCTGTTCCGGGCTGACAGTGATGGATGGGGAGGATCCAGCTCCAGCATCCATCTCCATTCCCTGCTCTGGTGGCACCTTGGGACGGGGCTGGGGACAGGTCCCTGACCCTGCTGCCAGGTTGGCGTCACCTGCTCCGGGATGTCTGAGTGCTCCCGGCTCGGGCTCCCCAAACAACAGGAATTTAAGGAATTGTGCTTTCCAACCTGCTGTGAAATCCCATCTGTCTCCCTTGGCAGCAGCAGCTTTCAGGGAAGAGCTGCTGCCGCGTGATCCACGTTATGGATGGGGCAGAAAACTGCTGGGTTTGGAGATTTGGCAGCCAAAAAAACAGGGAATTATTAGGGATGACAAACGCTTCCCATTATTCCCAGCTCTGGTGCCCGTCCCTCAGCAGACACCCATGGGAGCACAGCTGCTCCCGAGGCGCTGAGGGGACACAAAAGAGAGTCAGGGATTCAGGGATGGAGGCAGCGCCGGGAGGAAAATCAGGCATTGCTTTGTGAGTTGTGGTGCAGCTGCAGGATCTGGGTGGGAATCATGAAATTGGGATCCCTCTCCCAGGCTCGTCAGCTGAGGGCTGGAAAGTGGCAAGTGGATGCTAAAAGATGGAAAAACCCGTGTTGGAAACAGCAAAATTCCTGCTGGGAGATTGTTCCCAGCAGTAAATTTAATCTCAGCGTTGATGGAGGCAGCTGAAGTAAAATCTGGTCAGGAAAAGGTTGGATAAAGGATGGAAGAACTTGTCTTGGTAATGGGAAGTGCCAGGGGATGATGAAACCAACAGCTGATGTCACTGAGTCACTCCCCTGAATCCTTGGAAGTGTCCAAGACCAGCCTGGAAAGGGCTTGGAGCACCCTGGGATAGTGGGAAGTGTCCCTGGATGGGCTCTGAAGTCCCTTTCCACCCTAAGCATTCCGGAATTCTGTGATAAACACAAGACATCCCAATCTCCACCTCAGCCAGGAAAGCCAAATTGTGGATATTTGGGGGAAAAAAAATCCCTAAAATACCCTAAAATCAAAGATCACTTGGTTCTTTAGGAACTCTGTCAAGCTCCGGGTTCTCAACCACCACGGTTGAGAATCCCTCCCAGGATGAATCCCAACAAATCCATCCCAGGATGAATCCCAACAAACCCATCCCGGGATGAATCCCAACAAATCCATCCCGGGATGAATCGAAACAAACTCATCATGGGATGAATCCCAACAAACCCATCCCAGGATGAATCCCAACAAACTCATCCCAACACAAATCCAAACAAATCCACGCCGGGATGAATCCCAACAAATCAATTCCAGGATGAATCCCAACAAACCCATCCCGGGAAGCACCCTGGGATAGTGGGAAGTGTCCCTGGATGGGCTTTGAAGTCCCTTTCCACCCTAAGCATTCCGGGATTCTGTGATAAACACAAGACATCCCAATCTCCACCTCAGCCAGGAAAGCCAAATTGTGGATATTTGGGGGAAAAAAAATCCCTAAAATACCCTAAAATCAAAGATCACTTGGTTCTTTAGGAACTCTGTCAAGCTCCGGGTTCTCAACCACCACGGTTGAGAATCCCTCCCAGGATGAATCCCAACAAATCCATCCCAGGATGAATCCCAACAAACCCATCCCGGGATGAATCCCAACAAACCCATCCCAGGATGAATCCCAACGAACCCATCCCGGGATGAATCCCAACAAACCCATCCCGGGATGAATCCCAACAAACCCATCCCGGGATGAATCCCAACAAACCCATCCCGGGATGAATCCCAACAAATCCATCCCGGGATGAATCGAAACAAACTCATCATGGGATGAATCCCAACAAACCCATCCCAGCATGAATCCCAAGACACCCATCTCAGGATGAATCCCAACAAATCAAATCCAGGATGAATCCCAACAAATCCATCCCCCTCAGAGGGAAGAGGATCCTGTGCAGGGGTGTGTTTGCTCTGCCCCACTTTAATTCCCAAACCAGGATTAAAAACAGCATTTTGTCTGCTTTGGGCTCTGGTTTTTAACCCTTTCACTGAGCAGGACACGCAGCAACTTGAGGGCAACCAGAGAATTCCAGCCCCAGTCCAGGTGGGAGCCTGAAGACCCGAAAGGAGCAGGTTTGGGAGCAGAGCCCTGGGGGTGGCACCACGATGCTGCTCCCCTGAGGAGCTGCTGTCACTTTGTCACAAGACACCTCACCTCCATCACTGTGGCCTGGCACGGAGGTCACCTCAAGGACAAAATTCCCTGCAGGGAGGACAAAGGGCTGAGGCCGGGAGAGGACCAGAACTGGTGAAGAACATCAAGGTCTTCAGATGCTCCAAGCCCCATCCAACCCTGCCTTGGACACTCCCAGGGATGGGGCAGCCCCAGCTTCTCAGGAAGTCATAAACAAACTGATTTTGGATTCATGCACTCCAATCCCTCCTGGTTTTAAGTAACTCCATCCCAAAAAGCAGGGACGGCCTGGAGAGCATCAAGGCAGCACTGAAGAGGAAAAGGAGGAGTAAAACTTGGATCTCTTGGAATCCTCTGTGCTGAAGATGGCCTGGGTGAGCTCTGTGGGCACCCACCACCCCCACACCCGGCATTGCCACACCCCTGACCGGGGACCCCAAATACCAACAGGCACAGCAGCACTGTAGGATTTTACCCCAAATTTGGGACGCTGATTTGGGGTTACTCCTCTGCAGGTTGAGGGAAAGGATTCTGTGTACACCATGGTCATTTTGGTGGGAGGCTCCATTTGATTCCTAATAGGCCCTATTCCATTTGATTCCTGATCTACCCTATTCCATTTGATTCCTAATCTACCCTATTCCTTTTGATTCCTAACCTATCCCATTTCTTTTGCCAGTTTAAATAAATATAAATATAAATATAAATATAAATAGAAATAGAAATAGCAATAGAAATAGAAATATATATTATAGATATAGATATAGATATAGATATAGATATAGATATAGATAGATGATATAGATATAGATATAGATACAGATAGATATAGATATAGATATATAGATATAGATATAGATATAAATATATAGATATAGATATAGAAATAAATATAGATATAGAAATGTCATTTTAATATAAATACCTTAATGTCACACATAATCTCATGTAGTGCACTAATAACTCTTTTTTGGTTTATACCCTGTAGCAACTTTAATTAAAACCTTTTCTTCGTTTTCTCCTGTCTGGCCAATAAATAACTCATTTTATAAACAGAGCTGATCCACCACCCTTATAACCCATGGGCCAAAGTCCTACTTTAGGTGTGGGCCACCTCGATTTAAGTGTTCACCAAAACCCTGAGCCTGAGGCAGAGCAGGAATTCCCCCTGGACCCAAGCCGAGGACAAGGACGGGGCTCTTACGTTCGCACTCCTCCACGTCCAGGTTGAACTGGTGCAGGGCCCCCAGCGTCAGCTGCCTCACCTCGGCCTCCAGCAGCAGCTGCAGCAGCGACGTCGAGAGGTGCTTGCAGGCCGACATGCAGGCGGTCTGGGCCACCTTCCCCTGCAGGACAAACGGACACTCGTCAGGGACACCGGCACAAAGAGCCACCGCAGAACTTCTGCAGAGCAGGCCCCTCAGTAAAGCCACTACAGAACTCTCCAGAGAGGCCAAAATTCCTCAGTAAAGCCACCAGAGAACTTCTCCAGCCCAGGCAAACCTCCTCAGTTAAAGCCACCGCAGAACTTCTGCAGAGCAGCTCAGCCCCCTTGGTAAAGCCACCAGAGAACTTCTCCAGAGCAACCCCCTTGGCAAAGCCATCAGAGAACTTCTCCAGCCCAGGAAAACCTCCTCAGTTAAAGCCACCACAGAACTTCTGCAGAGCAGCTCAGCCCCCTTGGTAAAGCCACCATGGAACTGAGCAGCCAGATCTCCTCAGTTAAAGCCACCAGAGAACTTCTCCAGCCCAGGCAAACCTCCTCAGTTAAAGCCACCGCAGAACTTCTGCAGAGCAGCTCAGCCCCCTTGGTAAAGCCACCATGGAACTGAGCAGCCAGATCTCCTCAGTTAAAGCCACCAGAGAACTTCTCCAGCCCAGCCAAAACCTCCCCAGTAAAGCCACCAGAGAACTTCTCCAGAGCAGCCAAATCTCCTCAGTTAAAGCACCACAGAACTTCTCCAGAGGAGTTCAGCCTCCTCAGTTAAAGCCATCAGCACAGAACTTCTCCAGAACCAAACCTCCTCAGCTAAATCCACCAGAGAACTTCTCCAGCCCAGCCAAAACTCCTCAGTTAAATCCACCAGAGAACTTCTCCAGCTCAGTCAAACCTCCTCAGTAAAAGCTATCAGAGAACTTCTCCACAGCAGCCCAACCTCCTGAGTTAAAGCACCACAGAACTTCTCCAGCCCAGCCAAAACCCCTCAGTTAAATCTACCAGCACAAAACTTCCCTAGACCAGCCCAAATTCCTCCGTTAAATCCATGAGAGAACTTCTCCAGCCCAGCCCAGCCTCCTCAGCGTGTCCCATCTGTGATGGGATCTTCCCACGGCGCTCAAGGTCACAACCACCATCTCCCAAGGGAATCCCCTCTGGAAGTGCCCATGGCTGAGGGAAGGGTTAGGCCTTGTTGGGTGCAGCTGGAGAAGCTCCAACCCAGGAGAGTTTTGGAGTGCTCAGAGCTCAAAGTGCTCTCATCATGCCCTAACGCAGGCGAGACAACATCCCATTGATTACCAGGGAATCATGGAATGTTTGGGTGGGAAGTGACCCGAAAGCCCATCTCATTCCATGGCCAGGGACACCTCCCACTGTCCCAGGCTGCTCCAAGCCCTGTCCAACCTGACCTTGGACATTCCCACGCACAACCTGACCCTCTCTACGGCAGGTGGGTCTGCAAGAGGAATTAAACCCATAAAAATGGGGAAATCCTTTGGGACAAGAGCAGGGTTTTGCCCAAACCCTCAGGCTGACACCGCAGGGAGCGATCCCAATGCCTGCGTGTGCAACGCCACGAGGGAGGTTTGGATCATGGCGCTGCCCCGAAAACAGCTCCGGCAGGAGATTATCTTCTCAAACACTCACAAAAGACTCTTAACACGCTTTCCTGACACCAAGGCGTGGCTTAGGAGCTCTCACCGACTCTCAGACGCGCTCTACAAGCTGTGTTTAAACTGGGATTAAACGCGGGGTTTACGCGGCGTTTCCAGCTCGGCATCGCCGGTTTCGTTGTCGCGGCACGGCGACGTTTGATGCCTGTGCTGGGAAGGGTTTTTTTTCCCAGCTCTGCAAACTTGGTTTGGATCTTCAGGCCACATCCATCTTCAGCAGGAGGGAAAAATGGGTTTTTTATTTAAAAAAGGAGCCGAGCCGTGCGTTGCAGGGCAGGGTGCTCCATCTGCAGCTCGCCGCCGCTCCCAGGCTCCGGAGCGTCCATCACTCACCTCCCAACAAACACCTGCACCAAAATGAAGATGAAGCATGGCAACCATAAAGTTTAGCAGAGCTCCGGGGTTTTTTCTTTGCTTTTCATCATTTGTTTGTGCTTTTCTGACACGCTGGGTTATTTAAAACCCTGCTCGTGCCAATTCCTCATCTCTGAAAGCTGCGGGAAGTACGGCGCTGCCCGGCTGCGATTTTTCTTCATTACTTCCAACAGACACTCGAGTTTTTGCTGTGGCTGAGGAGTTTTGACAGAATCAGGGAATATCCTGAGCTGGGAGGGACCCACAGGATCGTGAATCCAAGCCCTGGCCCTGCACAGACCCCCCAGCAATCCCACCCTGTCCATGCAAGAGGTGTCTCCTGGAGCTCTGGCAGCCTCGGGGCTGTGCCCATTCCCTGGGGAGCCTGGGCAGTGCCAGCACCTTCTGGATGAGGAATCTTGCCCTGAAATCCAGCCTGAGCCTGCCCTGGACCAGCTCCAGGCATTCCCTGGGTCCTGTCCCTGTCACAGCTGCTCCTCAGGAGGAGCAAATCCCAATGAGTCTCCCCTGAGCCTCCTCTGCTCCAGCTGGACATTCCAAGTGTCCTCAAGCCCTCCATGTGTCATTGAGATGTCCCAGATGGAAGCAGAGGATGGGAAATCAAAGCTCTGCAGCCAAGCCCTGGGACCCTGCAGAGGACAGGGGACAGGGCTCCTGACCCTTCCTGGAAGAGCAGCAGAAAATCCCTGGAGTAGCTCACACTCCACATCAGCAGGAATTTACAGAGGGTTGTAACCCTTGGAGAAGCCTTGGAGGTCCCATCCCCAGGAGAACCGTGGAATGGTTTGGGTTGGATCTTAAATCCCATCCCATTCCACCCAATCCATGGGCAGGGACACCTCCCACTGTCCCAGGTGGATCCCAGCCCCAATGTCCAGCCTGGCCTTGGGCACTGCCAGGGATCCAGGGCAGCCACAGCTGCTCTGGGAATTCCAGCCCAGCCCCTGCCCACCCTCCCAGCCAGGAATTCCTTGCCAAGATCCCAGCCCAATCTGCCCTTTGCCAGTGGGAGCCATTCCCTGTGTGCTGTCCCTGCAGGCCTTGTCCCCAGTCCCTCTGCAGCTCTCCTGGAGCCCCTCCAGGGACTCTGAGCATTCCCTGGAGCCTTTCCTTCTCCAGGGAACACCCCTCAGGATGAACTTCCCCCTGCTCACCTCTCCAGCCTGCCCAGGTCCCACTGCATCCCCTCTTTTCCACACCACACAAAGGAAAAACCCCAGGAAGGTTTTTCTGTCCCTACTGACCAAATTTTCAGAGGAACAACCCCGTAACACCCCAAGGAGGGATCAGATCAACCTGTGGAGGTATCCAAGGGTGACCCACACCTGCCCTGGCACCAGTTTCTGGTCAGGAGAGAGTGAATGAGAAGTCACACAACGAGCGGGCAAAAATGAGCAAACAATTGAGATGAAATGTCAAATAATTAAGTCTAAAAAGGGGAAAATGGGATGGGAAAATCACTTTCATCATCAGGGCTTGGCAGCACCACAACTTTGAGAGGCTTCCCCAGGTGGAAGGGGCACTTCAGGATGTTCCTTATGGGAATGGTGCCCCAGGACTTGTTGCAGAGATGGCAAAGGAGATCCAAACAAGCCCAGAAGCAGCTTCTGGCTCAGCCTTCCCTCCTGCCCTTTCCACACAGGATTAGGCCAGGCCTAAAACTGTTTCAGGTGCAAATGCCCACTGTCCTCACTGTGAACCTGAATCTTCTCAGGCCGGCCAAGAACACGACCTTTTATTTCCATTACTCTTCAGGTTTGAACACCTAAAAATCTTTTCTTTAAAAAATACTCAGTTTTTCCTCTCACACAACACACGGATGCCTCACAGCTTAGATCCAGTATTACCTGAAGAAAAGCAAAAGTATATGGAATATTTTTTTTTTCCTGCTTTTTAAGCCTGAATCCCTTTTCCCCCTTATATTTATTATCAGAGAACTCGGAGATGCCACAGGAGTTTCAATCACGGTGTTAAATGTCTGCTCAGAGAACAGAAGGCACCACCAGGGATGAGCAGCAGCTCCTGCCCTGGGCACCGAGATTTAAAACCCTCCCAGAATTTATGGGCTTCACTCCTTATAAATAAAACCCAACTTAATCCTTTCCTGCCTCACCCCTGCGCTCCACGAGTTACAGCAGCTCCTTATAAAGTCAGCCGTGGCTTGTGAACATCAATTTCAGGCCATTTCCCCGGGAATACAGCGGGAAATCTGCTGGATAAGCAGCTGCTGCTGACAGGAGACAAACGAGCGCGCGGCCGCTGATATATCAGCGCTAATAAGCTGCTGCTGCGGCTGAAGGCTGTTTGTATTCCCGCTTGGAACGGCGCGGGCTGGCAGGAATCGAGCACATCCTCCTGCCACAGATGCCCACCTCGGCTCTGCGGAGCTTATTTACCACGGAGTTTCACTTCACGCCGTTTTTTTCCTGGTTTTTTTTGAGTTTTCCTGCAGCGCTGGAAGAGCCGGGCTCGCCTCGCCTGGGACACAGAGCCGAGTCCGGCACGGACGTGTCTGCCACAGCCCCGACCCTCCCAAAATCGTTACCCACACCAACCCTCCCAGAATGGCTATCCTCCAAAAATCGTTACCCTCCCAAAATCGTTACCGTCCCAAAATCATTGCCCTCCCAAAATCATTGCCCTCCCAAAATCATTGCCCTCCCAAAATCATTGCCCTCCCAAAATCATTGCCCTCCCAAAATCATTGCCCTCCCAGAATGGTTACTCTCCCAAAATGGTTATCCTCCCAAAACCGTGACCCTCCCGAAATTGTGACCCGCCCCACCCTCAGTGGCGGTGCCAGGGCTTGTGCCTTGGCACGGAGCGGGATCTCCGGGATCTCCGGGATCTCTGGGATCTCCAGGATCTCCGGGGTGTCATCGCGGCCGTCGCTGCTGCTGGGCAGCTCAGAGGAGCCGGCACGGCTCCGGCCCCACGCTAATTCCCTGATGATTTTTGGGAGTGTGGCAGAAGCTCCCAAAGGCTGTCCCTGTGCCAGCGCCCTGAGCGAGCACAGGTGACGTCCTGATCCTGCTCCACAGAGCGGCTCCAACCCTGTCTGGGTTTCAGGAACAACTTCTCCAGGGAACACCCCTCAGGATGAACTTCACGAGCTTCCCCTGCTCACCTCTCCAGCCTGCCCAGGTCCCACTGCGTGCTCTCCTCTCCCACACCACACAAAGGAAAAACCCCAGGAAGGTTTTTCTGTCCCTACTGACCAAATTTTCAGAGGAACAACCCCAAGCAGGGGTCAGATCAACCTGTGGAGGTACCCCAAGGGTGACCCACACCTGCCCTGGCACCAGTTTCTGGTCAGGAGAGAGTGAATGCCCGGACACCCTGGACAGGAGAAAATAAATGCCCAGACACCCTGGTCCCTCCAGCTCAGGAACAATTTGTCCAAAGGGCGGGATGAGATCTGGACAGGGAGCAAAGAGCAGGAATGCAGCCCTGAGCTGAGCTCTCTGCAGGGAAAGGGGAAAACAAACACCTCAAAGGCACCAATGCTCCTTTAGCAACGTGGCAGAAAACTGAAGAGCTTCAAACCATGGAATGCAATCCCAGGAACAGCTCTGTGGGGTCACTCATTGTCTAAGACCTTTGCAAATCCCATCAAAACCTGGATTTGCACTGGCAAGAACAGGATCACAGGTGAAAGCTGGCAGATCTCCATGGCCAAGATGACCAAACCTCTCCTTGGCCCAACCTCAGTCAAACAAAGCCATTCCAAAGGTATTATCCCAGCAAAATCCACGGATTTATTGTTTTGTGGCTCATTCCTGGCAATTAATCCCTCTGTTCCATGGCTCCTGATGGAACCTCGGGGTTGCCATGACACCTCTCAAGGTGACACTGCCCTCCCTGTGCCACCCAGGATCCCTCTGGACACACGGGAAGGATCCAGAAGGTTCCCTGTGGATCCAGGTGACACTGCCCTCCCTGTGCCACCCAGGATCCCTCTGGACACACGGGAAGGATCCAGAAGGTTCCCTGTGGATCCAGGTGACACTGCCCTCCCTGTGCCACCCAGGATCCCTCTGGACACACGGGAAGGA
This sequence comes from Pyrgilauda ruficollis, assembly GCF_017590135.1. Classification (NCBI taxonomy): domain Eukaryota; kingdom Metazoa; phylum Chordata; class Aves; order Passeriformes; family Passeridae; genus Pyrgilauda; species Pyrgilauda ruficollis. Next base: position 335,194 of record NW_024517096.1, on the reverse strand, counting down.
TCCAGAAGGTTCCCTGTGGATCCAGGTGACACTGCCCTCCCTGTGCCACCCAGGATCCCTCTGGACACACGGGAAGGATCCAGAAGGTTCCCTGTGGATCCAGGTGACACTGCCCTCCCTGTGCCACCCAGGATCCCTCTGGACACACGGGAAGGATCCAGAAGGTTCCCTGTGGCCACTCCAAGCACTGGAAGGGAGAAGCCAAGCTCCAAAGCTCTCCCAGAGATGCAGCCAAGGGGCTCCCACCAGAACACATCACCACAGCATCAGTGAGGCTGGAAAAGCCCCTCAGGACCACCGAGCCCAGTCTGTGACCGAGCCACACCGTGTCCCCATCCCGAGCACTGAGCGCCACGTCCAGGTGGCACCTCCAGGGCTGGGGACTCCCAACCTCCCTGGGCAGTCCCAAAGCCCAATGTCCATCCTAAATCCCCTCTTGCCATCCAGATCCCATCCCTGGGCAGGCAGGGAAGGCTCTGGGCTCCCAGGGGCAGCCCCAGTGGGGAAGGGCTGTGCGGAGGCTCCGGAGCCGGCCCCGCTGCCGGGAGCGTTTGTTTAGACACGGCCAATCTGTTACCAATTAGGGAGAGGAAACGCCAAGAGGCTGCCTTGTTAATTAAGGAACTCGCTATCAAAGGACTCATTAAGAGCTACTGAAATGGAATGGTTGTTCAAATAAATACCCATTAATCTTAACGTGCAATCAGGAACGCGCTGCCAGTCCCCGCCACCCTGCAGGAGCACCTCTGGCTGCCAGGGAATCGTGGAATGGGTTGGGTTGGACCCCAAAGGTCTCCCAGGTCCACCCTGACACCTCCCACTATCCCAGGGTGCTCCAAGCCCTTTCCAGCCAGTCCATGGGCACTTCCAGGGGTTCAGGAGCAGCCAGAGCTTCCCTTCACCTGTCGGTGCCTGCTGCACTTCCCCTGGCCCCAGCCGGGTGGGATGTGATCCCTGAAATCCAAACCCTGCTGCAGCAGGAGAACCCTCTCAGCGACTCTCCGAGGAATTAGCACAGCATTTCCACGGAAAACAAAGCCTGACAGGCTCCAAGTGCTCTCAGAGTTTCCCATTATTTTTTTTAGCTACCAGCAGAATTCCTTCTTCGCCCGCAACAAGCATCGGGATTGATGCGATTAAGGATATTTAGACGTGCAAAATCCAGGGACTGCAGGCAGCAGAAAAGCAGGCCAAAAATTGGGAATCCTTTGGTATTAAATGTACAATTTTCTGTAAACACCACAAGTTGTCCCCATAATTTCAACACTGAATTTCCTGACTTTCCCAATCCATAAGGCAGCACTGGGATGTTTTGCAGAGGATGGAAACGTGATGGGGAAATAATGAGCAATTGTTTGGTAGCACAAACCCCAGGATAATCCCAGTGGATCCTCTCTCTGTGGCCACAGATGGAGACTTCAGACCCTGCAGACCTCCCAGGGCTCATCTCCTGCTCCAGAAGCTTCTGGATCCCCTGGCTGCCTCAAATCCCCCTAAACTGGGGGCAAATTCAGTAAATCAGCTCTGGAAATTTTTCCTGCCTTGCCTGTCCTGTCCTGATTTGCCTTTTTTTTTTTTTTAAACAACAGTTCTGCACTCACTGAAGGTGGTAGAAAAACCCCAAACCATCACCCAAAAGCACAAACGCTTCCCAAAGCATCAAAACAAATGAACGACGAGTACCTGTAATTTTTAAAAATATTTTTAAGAGGTTTATTTTAAAAATAAACCTTTCATTAATTGCCCAAAAGTCAATTTTCGGCTGGACCAAGTGGGTTTTCACAAAGATTCTTGGTTGGAATTTTTTTTTTTTGTTTGTTTTGAGTGTTTTCAGCTTTGTTTTAGTTTTAAAAACCACAGAAAACCAAACAAAACCCCTACCAAAAAAAAAAAACAAAACAAAACAAAACAAGAAAAAAAAACAACCAACCAAAAAAACCCCAAAAGCTGTGGATCTGCACTCAAGATCCTGCAAAGAAATGGGTCTCCAGGACAAAGAAGTCCAAACAAACGAGGGACAGGCCCAAGCGAGGACACCCCAAGCCCCACTGATGCATCTGGTTGGTTGCCAGTGTCACCCCCAGCTTGGTGGCCCCCAGAGATGTCCCCTCCAGGCTGGAGCTCGGCTGGCACCCATCACCACCCTGGCCACACCAAGCTCTACGGCTGCGTCCCAAACAAAGCCAGCAGGTATCAAGAAAACTCTCTACTAATTAATTCTATTTACTCAGCTTTGCAGCAGACTCGTTAAGAACAAATCCCTTTTTTGTCCCTATTTTTTTTTTTTCTTTTTTTAATGGAAGGAGGACAGGAGCAGAGCAATTCCTGGTTTCCAGCTGCGGGCCAGGCTCTGTCGCTCCGCGTTGACGTGACGTGCGGGGCACGAGGGGTGGCTGACGTGTGACCACCAACGGGCCCTGAGTGACTTCAGCCACTGGCAGACCTGGATTTGATCCCTGGCTCCGTGGAGTCATCCCTGGAGCCGAACACTGGAGCCACTGTGTGGATTTATGGAGCTGGAAAAAGGGGCCGGAGCCAAGTTAGGAGGTGACGTTCACGTGGCTTTGGGATTTGCCAAGGAAAAGAAGAAGGAGGGAAACCTTCCAGCCAAGGTTGGCCTGTGGGTCAGGGCGCCTGGGCACATGGGAATGGCTGCTGGAGGAAGGGATATTCCTCAGCCTTGGATCCACAGAATACTCCTCAGCCTTGGACCAATAGGATGCTCCTCAGCCTTGGACCCACAGGATGATCCTCAGTCTTGGATCCATGGGACGTTCCTCAATCTTGGATCCATGGGATGCTCCTCATCCTCGGACCAACGGGATGTTCCTCAATCTTGGATCCATGGGACGCTCCTCATCCTCGGACCAACGGGATGTTCCTCAATCTTGGATCCATGGGATGCTCCTCAGCCTTGGACCAACGGGATGTTCCTCAATCTTGGATCCGTGGGATGCTCCTCAGCCTTGGACCAACGGGATGTCCCTCAATCTTGGATCCGTGGGATGCTCCTCAGCCTTGGATCAACGGGATGTTCCTCAACCTTGGATCCATGGGATTCTCCTCAGCCTTTGGGCCAATACTCCTCAGCATGCCGTTGGCCCAAGGCTGAGGAGAATCCCACGGGATCCTCCAAGCCTTGGAGCTCCTGATGCCCAGACTCAAGAAAAGAGGCAATGTCTGCACACACATTTCTTTGGGAAGGCATTTTGGATTCCATCCACACCGGGACACGTGGAATGGCCAAAGTCACTGCCACTGTGACAGCAGCATCCCTTCCAACAGCCCCAACATCCACTCCCAGACAGGAGAGGCATCCACGCCCTGATTTCCCAGGAATGGGGAGGGCCTCTTCTGCCCAGGATCTGCCATTCCAGAAGTGATCCCACGCACCGGAGTTCTTGGTTTGGGAGGAGGATGGATGCTCCGGGAGGGATGAACCTTGGCCTGTGGTCACCCACAGAAGAACCCCTGGTGCCATCAACAAATCACCAGATTTCAAAAGTTTCCCTGCTGGAGCTTTTCCTGAGTAAAACTGGGGTTTTGGCCTTGACTTTGACCATCCCCATCTCAGCTCAGGAGACAACGCGCCACCATGGAAGATCTCAGGTTCACCACAGAAAACCTTCAGAGAGCAGCACCAATTAACCCAATTCCAAGTGGAATTTGTCTCCTGCAATGACCAACTCGACTGGAAAACTCCAAAGGTGGAGCAGCTCCAACCAGCCTGGAAGATCCCATCCCCTGCTTGACCCGGGATCTCTCCCAAATTCCTGTAGAAGCTGAGCCCGTTTCAGTGGCTGCATTCCAGAGGTGTGGAAAAAACTCCACAGAGGCAAACACTTCCCACCTTGATGATATTCTGGGAAAATGGGATCCAGCAACACGACCAACACATGGCAGAGCTGAACTCCCACCAGAAGCTCAGGGACAACCAGACAAACAACAAAAAAAAGAAAAGGAAAAGGGGGAAGAAAAGAGAAAAGCAAACCCAGCAATTATCCTCACCACACCAAAAATAAACCAGCCACTGCAGCCCGATACAAATCCCTGACATTCCAATAAAAGAGGAAGAAAACTTTGGCTGTGCCCAAGATGCCCAAGGTCAACAGCTGGAAGTATTTTGGCTGGAGCTGGGGGAAGCTCAAGGAAGAGGGAAATCACACTGGGGGTGATGGTCACAACCAGCTCCCGCAGACAGGGCTGAAAGGGGCTTTTATTAAAAATATTTAATGCTGTTTTATTTGGTTTGGGGCTTTTTTGGGGTCTTTAATAATTTGTGGAGTAGCCAGCTCCATGGAAAGGTTTTTCCTCTGCAGGAATCAAGAGGTCTTGGAATCATGAGAAGGCTGAGAAGCAGAAGCAAAAACACCCAACAGCAAAAGCACAACTCAAGGAGGTTGGAACCACGGGAAATCGTGGGATTTGGGATATCAGAGGCTCTGGGATTTGAGCAGGCACAGGAACACACAATTTGTCCCTCTGTCAGAGACAACGAGCGACTCCTGCTTCGTGATTTTTGTTAAATAGGAAAAGAAATAAACAGAAGGAGGGGCAGGGGGTGGGGAAGGGAAGGGAAGGGAAGGGAAGGGAAGGGAAGGGAAGGGAAGGGAAGGGAAGGGAAGGGAAGGGAAGGACCTTGGGATGCAGCTGCCACAGCCGAGCATGGGGCAGCTCCTTTGGATCCCTAAGGAGCCCAAAGTGGGCAGAGATCTCCTCTGGAAGATCCAGGGTTTGCAGCAAAGCTGGGAAGCTGCTGGTGGAAATTTGGATATGCACATGTGCAAAAATCCAAGGAAACAGAAAATTCTGTGATTTCCATCTTTTTTCCTTGTTTAACATCCAAAGGCAGGGCAGGATATTTTTAATTAAATGGTTTTTGGGAGTCAGGAACACGGAAATGATTGGATGCAGAGCCTGGATCACCCAAAATGAGCTGGGGCATCCAACTGCTCTCCGGGCTCCTGCGATGCTGCAGGATCTCTGCAAGGACCTCCACACCAGTCACAGCTGGGAAAGATTCCTGCCAGTCCAGGTTTGGGGAGGGACAACATCACACCCTGAGAAACTCCAGGAAATACTCCAGGAATTACTCTAGGAATTACAGCCTTTATCTTGGTTTGCCACTGGGTTTAACTGCAGGCACTCAATAACCACAGAACCACCTGATCCCTGCTGTCCCACCAGGCTGGAAGTGGAGACTGGCATCAAAATCACAGAATCTGGGAATGGTTGGAGTGGGAAGAGACTTCCCTTAAATCCCATCCATTCCCACCCTGCCATGGGCAGGACTCCTTCTACTATCCCAGGTGGATCCAAGCCCCAGTGTCCAACCTGGCCTTGGACACTGCCAGGGATCCAGGGACAGCCACAGCAAATCTGGGAAATCCACTCCAGGGCCTCACCGCCCTCACAGAGAAGAATTCCTTCCGAACATTCCATGCAAATTTTCCCCAAAGCCAAAAGGTACACAAGGAACATGAAGTAGCCTTCATTTTTTGGTCCTGTTCGTGTCTCCCAAGGCTCTCTCCTGGTCCCCGTGCCCAGGATCCGAGACTTTCCCAGTTCCTTGATGGAAAGCAGAGCCGTGGCCCGGCCGCGATCGGAGCGCGCGGCTCCAAACTGGAACGAACGAGACCGAAAAAAAAAAGGAAAAAAAAAAATACGGACATATTTCATCCTCCTCTTTTGTGGGTTTTATTTTCTTTTGTATTCGCTTTGGGAATAACATTCTTTCCATTGGGAAGAGCCTGATTTTCCATTAAATACAAAGCAGCTGCCATCTTGGAAACAAAAAGCTGATTAAATACAGATTCTTTTTTTATTTTTTCCCTCGCTTATGAAGAGCAAGAACCACGTTTGTTTCTGCTGATTTATCGGGGCAAAGCTGCCAATTACGGCAGCAGGAAAACTTAAAGAGAGGGACTTGAATCGCTCCATCTTCCCGAAATAATTTTGTAATTACAATTCGATGTCGGAGAAAAAAAGGAAAGATCCAGAAGTTTGGAGCGCTCGTCCTCCCTCTGGGACAGCGACCCCGGGGGTTCCTCACCCTCTGCACACACAGGGATGCTCCAGATCCCCCATTTACGCAGATCCCCGCCCGCTGGGATGCCAGGGGAAGGCTCGGCACACCGGGGTGACGCGCGGGGCCTGGAGGAGACGCAGCCGCTGCCCCACTGCGGCCCAGATGTTGAACAGACTGGAAAAAAGGATGAGCTCCAAGGAAAAATCCCAACCCACCCACTCCATTGCTACTCCATGAGCCAGCAAAGCTCAGTCCAAGAGGTTTTTCCAAGCAGACCTGAGTGACCAGCAGAAGCGGCGCCCGAACCTTCAGCTCATTTTGTCTTTCCCCAAAATCTGAATCATAGATTAAATTTCCATTTCGAAATTGAGGTGCTATAGCTAAAAACCAGGGAGAAGATGGATGAAACAGAGAGACGGGGAAAGCTGTAGGAATTAGTGACTGGTTTTCAATTAACCCATCAGGTTCTCCTGATTTCTTGCCCTTCACGAAACCCAACAAAAAACTCCAGAGGATGACGAGAATTCCATAGGGATCTGCACTTTGAGAAGTTTTTCCAGCTCCAGCCATTCCATCTACCCAAAGCTCTAAGATCCAGGGAAGACATTTCTGGAAAGGGACCCTGAAATCATCTTCAGCCACACTGGTGGCATCAGCCATGGCTGGTGGCTCCAAGCGACCATCCCGAGCACCCAACTTCTCTGTGCACCCTCAGCTCACGTGTCCCCTGCACAGGGACCCCCCAAAGGTTTGGGCTCCTCCAGGGCAGCTGGGGCTCCTCCCGTGGAGAGCTTTGGAAGCTGTTCATGGATGTCCCTTTCCACATTCCCAGCTTAAGAGCCCTTGGAAGAGCAGTGGGTGAAACAAGAGGAAAGCAGGAAATTGCAAATCCTATGACTTCCCCTAAATTTCCTAAAGGGTAGAAGAATCCCTACCCAAACTTTATCTCTTGGTAGGATTTTTGGAAGGTCCAGGCTGAGGCTCTGGAGCAGGAAGGAGAAGGCACATTTGGATTCCACACACCAGGGTTGGAATTTTGGCTGCCAGATTCCCTGTGCCACGCATTCCTTATGGATGCAAGTGCAGGCAAGAGAAAGCACCCAACAGCTTCCTCCGTCCTGGTTTGGAAAACAAAATTCCAAGCCAACCATGCCGAGGTGACTCCACAGAGGGAACAACACCTATGGAAGCACGTCCTGGTTTAAAGGATTTATGGCATTGGGCATTTTGGCTTCCATTAATTTTCCAACTGCTGAAAGCAGACAAGGAAACCTTGGAATTCCAGATAACCTGGCTTAGCCAGACTCAAGTTTACAGAGCTCCTGGGTTAATCAGGGGTCAGCCTGCCCCATCCAGCACTACTAAATCCATGGGATTTGGACACTCTGCTCCTTGCTTTAAAGTGTCACAGGCTCCTGTTTCGAGGCCTCCATCCTGACAAATATTTGGGATTCTCGAGGCACTTGGGAAACCAGGAATGGGTTGCTCCAGCCACCAGTCCATCCTCTCCCCTTCAAGGCATCCCTGCTTTACAGGAATTTTGTTGAACATTCATTCAGGCCACGCAATCCCCTAAAAGATTTGGATCACCTCTGGAGTGGAGAGCCCCAGACATGGAAGATTCTGGATGCTGCTCATGCATGTCCATGTCCTCATCCCGCTTTTTTTACCTTTTAAACTTCCAGGATTAGCCACAAAAACTTCCCACAGGACAAATCAAACTCTGCTAAAATTCCTCCTTTGTCCTGCTACTTTGTGTGATCCCATTTTTATTTTTCCCCTTCTTCTGTGATTTATTCCTGCCAATTAATCCCAACTAGGCAGAGAACAGAAAATTAGGAGGGATAAAAGGAAGGAAAACTGGGATTTGTTGCCGTTAAGAACAAGCCTGACTAAGAGCAGGCTGGCAAAGCCCCTCCATATAAAGGGATTACTCCATCCCTGACCCTTTCCAGGGGAGCTCCAGGTATTATTTTCCATTGATTTACCTTAATGAAAGTAATGCCCCCCTCTCTGTAGGAAGCTGACTCCAGAGCTGTCTAGGCACTGGATCCAATTAAAGAAATAAATACATCTGGCTTCTAAACAGCTCCAAGCCTGGAAAAGCCAGAGGGAAAAGGGCTTTTTTGCATCTCTCCCTGTTGGGCTGCGCCCCGAGGACAGCACGGAGGATGCCTGACATCCAACACCGCTCCTGGAAACCCCTGGCTGCAGGGAATGCCTGGAGCATCCCGGCTGCTCCCGGCTTTGATGGGAGCCAGCCTGGGATTGCTTTAACCAGGCTTCCTCTCTCCAGGAGCTGGTGTTGATTTGAGGCCTCGGTGTTGACTTAGAAACCCCCCCAAGTGCCTGGAGCCTGCAAATAGTCCAGGCTTAGCCAGGCTGAGTTTCCAGGGAAAGGGGAACAAGCATCCCACTGGAGCAGGGAATATCAGTCAGGATTCCCATGAAGAGCAGGGCACAAAGGCTGGAAAGCAGAAGCAGGATCCAGGCTCTGAATGTAACGACCCCACAGAATTCCCAGGTGGGTTTTGCCCCCACGGGCCTGGGTTTGCAGCCGTGGGAACAGAGGAAACAAGGTGGCTGCAGAGCACTTTGTTTGCCGTCCATCCCGGGAAATGCCGCGGGTTTTCCTCCTGCACATGGAACAAGCAGAGATGACAACAATCACAGGGGGTTGCTGAACCAGAAGCAAGGTCTGAAAAGTCTCCTTGGCTTTACTTTGGTGCTAAATTGGCCAAATCCAAACTGGGAGATGGCACGTGTCAAGAATCCACGTTATTTTCTGGAGAAAACCATGGAATCCCAGAGTGGTTTGGGATGGAAGGGACCTTAAAGATGATCCAGTTCCACCCCCTGCCATGGCAGGGACACCTTCCACCATCCCAGGTTGCTCCCAGCCCCATCCAGCCTGGCTTTGGACACTTCCACTCCAGTCTGAGGGAAAGCTTAGTGGTCCAATCCCTCAAACCAGGAGGAATTTCCAGCTGGAATCCCCATGGGGAATTTCTCCAAACAAGGAGCATGGATTTTACAAACATCTTTTCTCTTTGGAGCAGAGTGTGAGAATCTCATCCAGGTTTCCCTAATATCAGGCATTCCCCCTAATTCCCTGCAGATTTAGGTATTCCAGGGAGCCATTTCAATGCACTCAAACCATCAATTTAGTGACCCATTGGGAAGGAAACCCTTTCCTTCGGTCTCTGATTTATCCCAGAATTATTTATCCCATCGATCTCAACTTCCAACCCATCTTTTCCTTTCCTCCTGGCTGACACACAGGACCTTTTCTGGTTCAGCTGCCCCCGAGGCTGGAGGTGTGAGCGGAGCAGAGCCAAGGCGCGGGACGCAGCGTCCGGTACTCACCGACATGGTAGAGTGGACATCTACCTGCCCCTACAGAGGACAACACAGGAGGTCAGGGTCAGAGGCACAACAGAGCACAGCAACAGGACAAAGGCAGAAAGGAGCCCAAAGGTCAGCAGAGGTGCCCACAACCCCCCAGTGCTCCAACGGCGGCTCCGACATCAGCAAAGGATTGGGAAAGCAAAGTGGGGGCTCCTGGGAGCTGCTGGGAGGAGGAGGAGGAGGAGGAGAATAAAGCACCACAAGAGCAGTTTTGTTGTCATTCTGTCACAGATTCCTGGGATGGGTTGGGTTGGAAGGGATCTTAAAGAGCATCCTGATTCAAACATCTCCCACTGTCCCAGGTGGATCCAAGCCCCAATGTCCAACCTGGCCTTGTGCACTGCCAGGGATCCAGGGACAGCAAATCTGGGAATTCCAGCCCCTGCCCACCCTCCCAGCCAGGAATTCCTTGCCAAGATCCCAGCCCAATCTGCCCTTTGCCAGTGGGAGCCATTCCCTGTGTCCTTGTCCCCAGTCCCTCTGCAGCTCTCCTGCCTGCTCTGCACAGCCCCATCCCTGCTCCTCAGCAATCCCACCTGCAGGAGGGATGGATGTCAGACCCTGGGAGTGACAGCTGGGATCAGCTCCAGCAGCACTTGCTCAGCTCTTCCAAGGGCCAGGGGAGTTATTTAAGCACAGACTGGGCTTGTGCAAACCCAGAGGTGACTCTGGTGCTCCTGAGATGTTTTCCTGATGGTTATTTTCCACTTGGGTCCCTCCCAACGCGGCCGAGGCTGTGGTTGGTGCAAAGTTCATGGCATTTCGCTTCCATGCACAGGGCCTTGGCTTATAAATATTCCAGAGGGATTTGACTTTTCAAATAAAAACACAGGCAATCGTTCTCTTTGGAAAGAAAATAAACACTTGCAAAGCTCTTTCTACCAGAGCAAGAGCTGCCGGGGCTTTTCGTTTGCGAGGGGGAAGAGATGCCAAGAGAAGGCAAAAAACCATCACGGCTCCAGCTGAAATCTGTGCCTGCCATCTGGCAAAAATAAGCAGAAAAGGGAAAAAAAAAATAGGGGGGAAAAAAAAGCCCTTTGCAGAGGGTTCACACTGAAGTGCTCAACGGCAGAGGTTGGATTTGTTGGATCGCTGAAAGATTGCTTCCCCTTCCCAGGTCAGCCTCACCTCTTGACCTGCCCTGATTCCCTTCCAAAGGAGGTTATCGAGATACAAGACTAACAGAGGATTAAAGGAAACTGAAAATAAAAACAAAACACCCCCCCCTTCCCCCCAGTCCCGCTCCCCTCCCCCAAGAAAACATCCTTGCTTTGTTAACCTGACAGTTCAGGGGAGGTGTTGACACAACCCTCCATCTCTGAGGAGCTTAATGTCAACAAATCAGTGTGTTTGGAGTAGCCCTGTCAATGCCATTTACATTAACTTGTCCAACAAGAAATAAAAACAACAATCAGCCATCAAAGACAAAAGGCTTTTTCAGTCATTCTTTGCAAAGTCTTAGGCTGGAAATGTTCATTTTTGGAGGCCGTGGCGCTTTGCTTGCTGAAAACCAGAAACCACCTTTTTTGGGGTTTTTTTTTTTCTTTTAAGGCCTAAAATACTTTTTGTACTAAAATATATTTTTTTTACCCTTAAAAAAAGAGGTTTTTCTTTTAAAGGAGACCCGAGCATCCCATATTAATGAGCTCCACAGCAGCAGCAGGAACCGACTCTCCCTGGTTAACGCAGGAAGAGGGCGGCCTCGGGAGCCAAATGTTAATTATGCTTTGATTCCCATCAGCTTTATTTGCTCGGAGACATTTTTGGGCACTTAGTGGAGCATTCTGGAATCGTGGCTCCAAACCACCATGACCGTTTCATGCAGCACTGGCATGCACCAAAACCCCGGGAAGTTCTCCGTGAACTTTTCCTGCCCCCCGGCACACGCCGTCCCCACGGCACTGGTGAGGGCTCAGCGTCCCCCCAGAAAACTGCAACGTGCAAACAAATTCCAGGAATTCCCAAAATCAAGTGGTTTTCATCATCTCCCACAATGCCTACTCCAAAGGAAAAAAAAAAAATTGGGATTGCAAGGCCGAGAAAAAGTGGAGGCTCTTTAGGCTGCAGCACCGGCCAGGGTTTTGGGATTATTTTGGGGTTTTTTTGCCAGGTGACCACAGAGGTGGTGGAGGCCTCATCTCTGGAAAAATCCAAGGTCATGGCTCTGGACAGCTTGATCCACTTGAAGATGTCCCCCAGAAAACTGCAATGTACAGATAAAACCCAGCAATTCCCAGTATCCCAGTTTCCATCATCTCCCACAATGCCTACTCCAAAAGAAAAATTAGGGACTCAAATTCCTGCTTGAGCTACAGAGAAAATGGAGACTCTTTAGGTTATGAGCCAGGATTTTGGGACTCAAATTCCTGCTTGAGCTCCAGAGAAAATGGAGACCCTTTAGCCCATGAATCAGGATTTTGGGCTGGGTCAGTTTTGCTGCTGCTTGAACTAGGTGCCCACAGAGGTGGTGGAGACCTCACCCCTGGAAAAATCCAAGGCCATGGCTCTGGACAACTTGATCCAGTTGAAGATGTCCCCCAGAGAAGCACAATATGCAAACAAATCCCAGGAATTCCCAAAATCAAGCGGTTTCCATCATCTCCCACAATGCCTAGTCCAAAAGAAGAATTAAGGACTCAAATTCCTGCTTGAGGTTTAGAAAAAGAGACTAAAAAAGAGACTTTAGGCCAATCCACCAGCCAGGATTTTGGGCTGGGTTATTTTTGCTAGGTGCCCAGAGAAATGGAGGAAGCCCCATCCCTGGAAAGCTCCAAGGCCATGGCTCTGGAGAACCTGATGCAGTTGAAGGTGTCCCTGCTCACGGCAGGGGCTCGGAGCAGGTGACCTTCAGGGGCCCTCCCAACCCAAACTGCTCAGTAATCCTGGGATTCCCAAGAATCACAGGAAAAATTCAGCCTAAAGAGGGAAACATAAACCCTAATATTGAATCCCAGCTCAGATTCCTTTCAGCTGCTCTCCAAAGCTCAGTCCCAAGGACCTTCCAAGGCCTCCTGAGCTGCCCTGGGGCCAGCTGGAGCCGTGACCCCACAGAGGTTTTCCTGCAGCTCTGTCGGGACAATGGGATTACTCAGCCCCGTCACGGTGCATTTCTGCAGCCTCAGGACTTTGGGCTCCGTTTTTTTTCCCTGATGGGGCATTTTGGAGGTGGAATTTTAGCCCAGGAACTCCGACATGCCTGGGTTGAGGTTCCCTGATGGGCAGCTGGAGGTGTCATTCCAGCTGGGACAAAAGGCAGGGGAGCAGCAAAACTGCACCTTCCAACACCAGGGGAGCGCTTTCCACTTGGCCAAAATCCCATAAATTCAACAGGAATCGGCTCTGGAAGGTGAGGGCATTTCCAAACCAGGCAGGAGAACAGGAATGGGAGGTGTTGCACACAGGGGCTCCAAGGACACCTCACCCCAGGATGGGGAACAGCCCTGCAGCTACTGGCAGTGTGGAAATCCTGGATTTTTTGGGACCAGGCTGAAAACTCATCTCAAACAGGGCAGCAGCTCCTCTCAGACCCCAAAACTCATGCTTTACTTCCAATCACAGCTCTCGTGCTGATGGATTGGGAAGGGTTTGGATCAGCTCCATCTTGTCCCCAGAGCCCTGAATTTCCTCCTAGAGCTGGAATTCACCCTTTTGGGAATGTTCCTTCAGCCCTCTCCCTCTTTCCTTCCCCAGCTGATGCTCATGCCACATTTTTGGTGCTTGAACAAACACCTCCATCATTTTTTTCATGGCTTTGGAAACACCTTTGTCTCCTGCATTTCAGTAGCAAAGCCCAGGAACTTCAGTGTGCTCCTAAATCAGCCACTGGAAAAATTCCCTGAACCCTACAAGAATGAAAAACCTTGACACCAAAGGCCTTTGGGACGCAGCCTGGTCCTTCCTGGCTTGCTCTCACCCACAATTTGGGTGATCCAACAGCAACATAAGGAAAATAATTCGAACCAATATTAAAAAATCCCAAACCTGCAGCTCCCACAAAGCTTTGACCCAGACCTGAGGCTGCCCAAACCAGGCTGAGGTGCCTCCCCAGTCTCCCCAGGCTTTGGGGAGGCTCTGGAGCTGCCCAGCAAACCCAAACCTCTCCTCAGCTGAGGCTTTTCTAACCCAGGTCTGAAGGACAAAAGGCTGCCTCCATCTGCCCTGGTGCTTTTTAGACCAACTCAAGTCCTGCCAGCCTCCAAACCAACCCTGAGTGGCTCCAAAAGGAAACATTAATATTTAAGGAAGATAAATCACTCCTGGCCCACCTCATAAATCACCGTGGGCTTCCCCCCCCAGCTCATCTCTGCTGCTTCATGCTCTGCTGCAGAGACCAATCTCCCTGTCAAATTCCATTACTGGCTCCTGAGTATTCCCAGCGTGATGGGAGGAAGCCTCCAGGTGCTAAACCAACCCCCAGCTCCTTTTTTAAGGAGAAATCCAGCCGTTTCCAGCATCTCCTGGCTTTGGAAGGCACCTGCCACAAGACACCTGCTTGGGGGACATTTGGGACAAACCTGGCCGGGGAGATGGATCCAAGTCCTCCCCACCTCCCTGCTCAACACTTCATTTATCAGTTCATTCACCAGTTTGTCCCACTGATAACAGAGCTGAGGAAGCCACTTCTCCTGCACACAGGTGCAGAGCAGAGGGGAAGCCACTTCCAGTCTCCTTTTGGGGGCTTTCCCCCTACAGAAAATCAGCCAGAGCTCCCCCTGCTCCCAGATCTTCCTGCTGGGATGGGGATGCCCAAGGACAAGAGGCAGCACAGTTTGGGGGTGTGACACCTCCAAAACAGCTCTGGAGGGTGGGACCTGCTTCCAGAGGAGAATCCCAGGGCATGAACAGAATGAAGGAAGCTGCCACTGGGGAATATTAAATCTTCCCTTCCTGTTTATTCCCAGCTCGTGAAAGCAGCAAATAAATCCCAGTTTTGTAAAGAAAGAAAGATCTGAAATTGCTTTTAGAACAACCACAGAGTTCAGGGGGATTTGCTGTTTCAAAATACCTGCTGATCCTGCCGAGAGTGTATCCGCACAGCCCAAAACAAATCCCATTTAGAGGAGGAAAAAAAGCTGCTGGAGCAAAAAAGGAATCTCCCTGGTGATTGGATTTTTCCTACCAATGAGACACCACTCAGCCAACTGCAAAAAGCAACATAAAGCACATTTCTGATGGCAACAGCAGCATAAACACAGGGACTTTAGACAGCAGAGAGAAGAAAGAAACATATGGTGCCTTGCAAGGGAGCAATATTGGGATGGGAGGCATCAGGGACTTGACAAACACTTGGAAATGCAGCTGTAGTTTGAGTAACGCACCCCTAGGCTGGATTTTCTGGGAAAAAAAAAATCCAGGATGGGCATTAAGTAGAAGTTAAAATATCTGAAATACAGGTGGGGAATAAATTATGATGCTGCTGGTACACGGCGGGCTGGGATAGAGCCACAATCCCCCAAAACTAAACTTGCAAATAACTGGGAGACTCCTGAAGCCCAGCTTGCGGTGACACGTGGAACACCTTTAAAATCCGGATTTTTCCTACATCCCCCACAGCAGCAGGCCCTGTTTCCACCACAGCCCAGCAGGCGTGGGCTCCCGGGGGAGCCGGGAGCAGGAGGGAGGGCGGGCTCACCGGGAGGTGGGTGAACACGGCGAAGGTGCTGCGCAGGAAGCCGATCAGATCCACCAGGTAGTCGCTGGCCCGGCTGCCCGGCTCCAGGGCCATCCAGTCGTAGTCGGCCAGCTGCAGGAACTGGTCGATCTTCTGGTTGAGGTTGGTGTAGATCTCCTCCTCGGCGGCGTGACGGGCGTCCTGGGAATGGGACAGGATGTGGGATGGGGGTAAAATCCGGCATGGGATGGGGGCTCCACACCACCAAAATCCTACTGGGATAGGGGGTCCAAACCAGCAAAATCCTACGTGGGATGGGGGCTCCACACCACAGGAATCCTACACGGGGTGGGGCCTTCACACTACTAAAATCCTACGCGGGTTGGGGGCTCCACCCCACAAAAATCCTCCGGGGATAGGGGGTCCAAACCAGCAAAATCCTGCATGGGATGGGGGCTCCACACCACAGGAATCCTACACGGGGTGGGGCCTTCACACTACTGAAATCCTACACGGGTTGGGGGCTCCACACCACCAAAATCCTACATGGGATGGGGGCTCTAAACCAGCAAAATCCTACACAGAATAAGGGCACTAACCCAGCAAAATCCTACACAGAATAAGGGCACTAAACCAGCAAAATCCTGCATGGGATGGGAGCTCTAAACCATCAATGTCATACACGGGATGGGGGCTCCAAACCAGCAAAATCCTACATGGGATGGGGGCTCCACACCACCAAAATCCTACATGGGATGGGGGCTTCAAACCATCAATATCCTGCATGGGATGGAGGCTCTAAACCAGCAAAATCCTACATGGGATGGGGGCTCCACACCACTGGGACCCCACAGGGACAGGGGCTCCACACCACCCTCTAACAGGGTGGGAGCTCCACCCGACCTTTAGACTGGGATTTGGCACAATCCCAAAGCTCAGGGCAGCAACCACGGGGCTGCTGCAGCCTCAGGCTGGTGGGACAGGGACCACCAGGCCATGGTGGGCAGGACCAAGCTGGATTCTGCCCCCAATGTGACCTGAGGACAAATCCAGAGGAGATGGAGGAGAGACTGGCTCCAGTGGTGGGATCCTGGTGCTGGTAACACCAAGGTGGTGTTCAGCCCCTGGACGGGCGGTTCCAGAGCTGATGATCCCTGTGGGTCCTACAGCTCAGAATATCCCGTGATTCTGAGCTGGGAGAGGAACATCCCCTATGGAAACCCCACCAAACCCAGGGCAGGGCTGGGCTTCAGGAGCCTCCCTGCCAGAACAAGGGCAGGGCACTCAGCTTTAGGCCAAACAGGTGGATAAAGCCAGGATGGAATTCCCTGGGGACAAGAGACTGAGTCACCCCGAGGCAAAGCCTCACCAAACCCATCCCTGCTGTCCCCACCTCTGGATCTCCACGGGACAGCCCACACTTGACCCAACTGGATCCCATATAAAGCACCTGGGTGAGCACTCCTGGAGTGGGATTTAAAGGCTGGAAAATCTGGGAGTTTCTGTCTGGGAGCCCTGATTTTTAGGGGATAATCCTAAAAGGAGTGGAAAGATGGAGAAATATAAATTCTGAAAATCTTCTTCCTGGGTGGAAGAGGAACCTGGTGCCCATGACACAGCACTCCAACAGCAAAGTGAGGATTTATTTAAATAAGAAATACCAAGCTTTTGTTTAAGATCTCCTTAATCCTTTAGCTAATTAAGGCTGTAAATTAAGGACACAACCTGCCATGATCTCGACAGGAGCACTTCTCCGAAGGACAAACCCAAAGCGATGGCGCAACCTCCCCAAAACAGGCTGGAATCATCCTTGGGCTCAGCCCAGCTGAGCCCTCCTGAGCAGATCCCTCGCAGCCCCCAGCCAGGGCTGGGCCCCTGCCCTGCTCACCTTGAAGGTGGTGGTCCCGTAGAGCTTGGTGGTGTGCACGGTCTCGGGCAGCACGTTGGTGATGTTGGTGATGAACTCCTCCAGGAACTTGCAGGATTTCTCCAGGTGGGTGGTGTTGATGATGATCTGCACCAGCTGGGGAGGCACACAAGGGTTTCAGCCCCGCTGCCAGGGCCGTGCCAGGGGAGGGGATGCCAATTCCATGCAATCCTGGCGTGAAAAGCTGACGCCGTGCAAACACCCCGAGCTTTGCTCCTCCTCTAACAACACCTAAATCCACCATAATTTTGGGGGGGAAGCATTTCCCATGACAGCCACTAATACCATGGGAGGCGACTTTTTCTTTTTAAGGACTTTCCTACATTGAGCTGTCACTCAGGGCTCCCCAAAAAAACTGCCAGGACACATCAGGAGGCTCCTGGCTGCCACTGAACCCGAAAAATACCCCAAACTTGAGTGACACCGAGCAGCATCACACGGGCCCTGAACAAAGGAACCACGAGGTTTGGCTCTGGCAGGTGTGGGGTGAGCAGCTCTCTGCCAGCCCCTGGGGCAGCAGAACGCCCTGGCTTGGTGTCATTTCATTGCTGGAAATGTCATTTCATTGCTGGAGCGTGGTGGGGCTGTCTGCAGCCACCTCCCATGCAGGAAGGGTTTGGAAACGCTCCCAGATCTGAAGGAGAGTGGATTCATCAGCAATTTCAAAGGTGCAGGCACAGAAATTGTGAAGTGATACCACAAGGATCCCAGCACTGGTGCTGGTGACACCTTGGGAGGTTCAGCCTGGACATGGGGAAGGAGAAGAGACACTGGAAAGGTGCAGAAGTGGAACTGGGTGTCCAGAGAAGCTGTGGGATGTCTGGGAGAAATGAGAAGTTGGGAAGGGAAAGCCTTGGTTGACACGATGCAAGGCAGCAATAATTAAGTAAATAATTAGTAACTCCTTGTTTAAATCCCAGAGGTCCCACCTGTCCAGGGGACCTGCAGATTGACATGGATTAAAATCATCAGAAACCTGATTTTGTACAAAAACAAGAATGGACCACGGAAAGAAAATCCCAAATTAGGGTTTGTGCTGCAGCAATGTGCTGAATTCACTCAAACATCACCTGAAAATGAGGATTGCTCTCCCATTCCCTCACATTTCCCTCTTGGATCCCCTCTGGTCCTCCCTGAAGTCCTCTGACTTTAATTCATATTTCTAACGCTGCCCAAAATGAAGAGGGCAAAATTGACAACCAACAGCGAAGAAATCTTTTCACTTTCCCACAAGCTGCAGTTCCTCGCTTTGTACAACAACTCTGAGCAGTTTTCCAGGCAAATATTTAATGGAATGCTCCAAACCAGCACCTCTAAAGGTGCCTGAAAGAGCTCCAAGGGACCTCCTGCCACCCTGCCCTGGAATCAGACAATCCAGGAATGGTTTGGCTTGGAAGGGACCTCACAGATGATCTAATTCCGACACCAACACCTCCCACTGTCCCAGGTGGATCCCAGCCCCGGTGTCCAACCTGGCCTGGGACATTTCCAGGGATCCAGGGCAGCCACAGCTGCTCTGGGAATTCCAGCCCAGCCCCTGCCCACCCTCCCAGCCAGGAATTCCTTGCCAATTTCCCATCCATCCCTGCCCTCTGGCAGTGGGAAGCCATTCCCTGTGGCTCCATTCCCAAGGGAATCCCAATCCCACCTCTGTCAGTCCAACGTTTTTCCTCTTGATGACGTTCTGTAAACAGTTGCTCAGGGTCCGGGTCAGCAGCAGATTTGTGGATTTTCTGATCATGTCATCGACTTCCGTGGAGCTGCCAAGTAAAATTTAAAGAGGCATTTGCAAGATGCTCCATGGAAAGAAAATCCCTGGGAATTCTCCTCATCCTCCTTCCCGACTCTCCCCTGCCTCAGCCCTGAGCAGCCCTCACAGGAGCTGATGTTTGAAATGCATCAAAATACAACAATTTAGGCTTTTTTTATCCATGTTTCAGGAGGATTAACACCTGCAGATCCCACATTCCTCAGCCTCCCATCCAAGAGGGGCTGGTCCAGCCCAAGGAAGAGTCACCCATGGCATCAGCACCACCCTACCCCAGCACTGGGGGTTGGATGTTCAGTACAAGGGAAGAGATCTCCAGTGGTGAAACCCCAAATCAAATCCCCCAAAATTCCCCTCTCAGCCCCTTCCGGGCTTTTAGACAAAATTACAGAACCATGGAATGGTCAAAGTAAGAAGGGACCTTAAAAGGAACCTGGAAAAATTGCAAAAGTGAGTGAAGCCACAGGGAATGGGTTCAGAAGGACACATTTCCAATGATCCCTGGATTTCCATACAGAGACTCCTCAGCACAGCACAGCTCCCATCTCCCAGAATCCCACAATGGTTTTCCCTGCAGGCCTTGTCCCCAGTCCCTCTGCAGCTCTCCTGGAGCCCCTTCAGGGACTCTGAGCATTCCCTGGAATTTTCCCTTCTCCAGGGGAACATTCCCAGCTCTCCCAGCCTGGCTCCAGCCCTGGAACACCAGACTGGAAACTCCTGCAGCCCATTCCTGTCCTTTCCCAGGTGTCTGGAGCAGCAGCCCCGCTGGAATTTGGGGGTTCGGCCCTTCCGAGGTGCTCACGGTGCCAGCTCTCCTTTCTCCAGGAGGTTTTGCAAACCCCCCCTTCCAGAGGCTCCTTGGATCTGTGCTTGGCTCTGGATTAGCCCTGACAGCAGTGGGAATTGTCTCCTGCAGGAGGGGCAGGAGAGGGAATTCCCAAGGGGAAGGCTGGGAAGTAACTCTGATCCTCCCGGTAAACGGAGCCCCTGACCTTTGGCTCCTTCTCCTGCTCCACCTGACAGAGGGGCCACGTCACAAAGCTGGGATTGACGTGGGAAACAAAAGCCAACCTTGAAGTTATCCCGGGAGAAAGGTGGGGGATGTTGGGATGCTGCAAGTGGGGGGCGGGAATGGGCTGGATGGGATCTTGGGAAGGAATTCCAGGCGGTGAGGCCCTGGAGTGGAATTCCCAAATTTGCTGTGGCTGCCCCTGGATCCCTGGCAGTGTCCATGGCCAGGCTGGACACTGGGGATTGGAGCAGCCTGGGATAGTGGGAGGTGTCCCTGCACTTTGTATCCCAAGTTCTTCCAGGATTGGGGCTTTGTTTGCAAAAATCCAACCCAAAGCCAAGCCTTGCTGGATTAGAGCTGGTCACCCTTCCAGCCACTGTTTTCCAGAGATACTCCCTATTTTCCAATGGGAAATTCCACTGGAAAAAGCAAGGGGATACTTTTAAAGACAACCTGATGAACTCAGCTTGTAAAAAGGCGAAAGTGCTGAGGAGATAAAGGAAATTTTCCTGCTCTAATCCAATTAATAGCGCCAATAATAAAAATTCCAAACCCACCCGGAGCTCCAAACTTTCCTCAAGTGAAACAACTCCCACATCAAGGAGAACCCTCCCATCCAACAAACACAAGGAGCTGCTTCAACAAAAATAATTAGTGGAGGGGGGGAGAAAAAAAAAAAAAACATAAAATGGGAGCTCCCCTTTCCGCCACGGGCTGTGCTGTGCAGGAAAAGGCTTGAAGGGAACTGTCTGGGATAATGACAGCTCCTGTCCCGGATCCCGTGGCAGCTGTGGTGACCTCCAGGCCCCTGTGAGTGACGGGCTGACCCCCAGCACTCCGGGGTGCTCCGTAAATGACAAGGCCAGGGAAAAAAAGAAAGGGAAGAGAAAAGGGAACTCGCTGCCGGCTTTGTAGCCAAGCTTCCTAATAAAACCTAATTCAAGCTGTCAGGGTGAAATGAAGAAAGTGTCAACAGGGGTTTGCAGAGAAATATTCCAAATGTTTGGCTCTGAGAGCTGGAGCGGGGCTCCCCTCCCCCCGCTGCTCCAATGTGGAAAATCCGATGTGGAAAGGAATTTTAATAACGAGTCCAGAGGGAGCCCCAGGAGGGACCCACGGGGACACCTCTGCTCCCTGGCCTGCCAGAGCCACTCATCCCGGCCACGGGAATGGGCTCTGGAAAGGGACAGGGGCCGCGGGGACCCCAGGGTGAAGGGCCCTGGGAGGCAGGAGCAGAGAGGAGAAGCTGCCTCAAGGATGGGGTGGAACATGGGGGAGAAACTCCTGAGCTCCCAAAGCAACCCACAGGGAAAGGGACTCTCCAAATCAGCATTCCTGGCTCCAAAGAGAGCAGGAAAATCCTGGAGAGCCTGGGGCAGGCACCGGAATGGGCACTGAGTTCCCAGAGCTGCCCCAGCTCCACAGCAGCCACGGGTTGGGTGGGAAGGGACCTTAAATCCCATTTGGATCCAATTCCAGGGACACCTCCCACTGTCCCAGGTGGATCCAAGCCCCAATGTCCAGCCTGGCCTTGGGCACTGCCAGGGATCCAGGGGCAGCCACAGCGTGCTGTCCCTGCAGGCCTTGTCCCCAGTCCCTCTGCAGCTCTCCTGGAGCCCCTGCAGGCCCTGCCAGGGGCTCTGAGCTCTGCCTGGAGCCTTCCCTTCTCCAGGGAACATTCCCAGCTCTCCAGCCTGGCTCCAGAGCAGAGGGGCTCCAGCCCTGCAGCAGCTCCAGCGTCAGGTCATGGCCAGGACATGAAGCTCCCAAGGAGGTGGAACTGTCCCCACCCCAACCCAGCCTCGTGTTTGCCCAGGGAAGGGAAGGAGGATGAATCCCTCCAGCCAGACTCTTGTCCTGCATTTCTAAGCCTCTCCCGAGCTGCGAACGCTGCTGATGCAAAGGCAAAGCCCCAGCTGGCAGCTCCTGGCAGACCCCGCTGGTTTTCAGTCTCACACACGTACACACGGGTGAAACGAGCATCAAAGCACCCCGGGATGGAGCAGGGAGGGTAAACACATGGAATATTTTGCAGGCTTTAAAAAAAAAAAAAAAAAAAAAATCACATTATTTGTATATAAACTCCCCGAAGAAACAAGAACAACAAAAGCACGAAACCAGCAGCTGAAACTCGTTCCTGACCAAAAATCCAACCCTCAGAGTCTTCCTGACAACGCTTTCATGGAACCACGGGATTCCCATTCCCTGGGGAGGAGTCAGGGGGGTCAGAGGTGCTCCAGCAGCAGGCCCTGGTGACGAGTGGCCACCACAGCCTCTCTGCAGACACCTGCGTTCAATTATTGATTAAAAGAACGACGCACAAACACCTTGGAGGAAACAGCCCACACTGGGATTGTCCTGGGAGTGTGGAATTCCCTGGAAGTGTCCAAGGCCAGGCTGGAGGAGGCTTGGAGCACTGTGGAAGGTGTCCCTGTGATGGGTTTGGAGATGATCCCTGAAGTTCCTCCCAACCCAAACCATCCTGGGATCCCCCATACAGGAGAAGACATGTCCAGCCAAAATCCCACTGCTCCAGAGCCACTTCCAGCCTGGACAGGCCCCATCCAAAGGAGGACAGAGAGGATCCACATTTTAACTGAGCTGTCTCAGGGCACGTTTCCCACCTGAGGTGCAGGTCCTCGGAGAACTTGAGGCAGGCGTAGATGAACTCCTTGATCTGGCTGTAAACCTTGGGCACGAACTCCGAGAAGGGGAACTTCTTTGGGAAGGGTTGCTGGAAAACAGGGGGACAGCTCCAGAGGGAGAACAGGGACAGCAGGGAGGGCTCTTGCAGGCAGGCCAAGCAATTCTGGGATTTATCAACACTTCAGCCAAGGGGGAGAGCAGATAATCACAAACAGCACCTGGAGCAGAAGGGCTTTGGGGCCATTCCCTCATTCCCTCTCCCAGCTCCCTTCCCTCCCTCCTTGGGAGCACCTGGAATTCCTCCCCCACCATGCACGAGGTGTTTTCCTGCTCACCTCCCCCAGGTGCTGCCCGGTGACCCCAAAACCCAGGAGCAAACAGATTTTTCAACACCAAATTTTCCCAGTTTTTACCCCCAGCACTCAGAGCTGGGAGCAGCTGAACCCCGGGATTGAATTTTGGGGCAGGACACAGAAATCTGAACCCTAAACTGGGATCACCAGGGCTGGATTTGCTGCCTGCCAGGTGTGGAGCACAGGGCCAGGCAGGATTTAGGATTTGGGGGACATCTGGACACACTTTGGTTTTCCAAGCACGCGCTCGTGCAAAGGCCAAGAGCCACCATTTTATTGAGCTATTTTTCTCTAAATATCAGACTAAAACCAATAAAGGTCAATCCCAGGGTCCAAAAAGTGGGAATAAAATGCCAGTGGAAACGGATTTTTCTACCTGTGTGACAGAACACTCTGAGAGGAACACAAATCCCACTTCCCTCATCCACACCAGGAGAAATGCATCCATGGGAGGAATATCTGTTCTTTCCATTGCTTTACTTTCTCTTTTATTGTTAATAATTTGGACTGGGGGGCTGGTTTAGGGGTTTTTTGGATCCTTTCAGTGCCCACGAAAGGTGTGAGGTTCTCCTGCCCCAGCAGCCAGGCCAGGCCATGCTCTCCATTCCAAAATTTACCTTTTCAAGTTCAGCATCCTGGAATGGGAACTGTCCAACGATTTTCCTATAAACTTCTTCATTTGACACCGGGATGGGGCTGTAGTTATCTGAGTCAAGGATATTTCTGGGAAAAGAAAAGGACAGTTAGGGAGACAACTGTGAGGGGGAAGTTTTCCTGCTGGGCCAGGAGATTCCCAGGGGCTGGTGCCAGGCTAAGGTGTGATCCCAAATTCCTGCAGCAGCAGCCAGGGATATCCCAAAGCAGCCACGGCTCAGTGATGGAGCGAGGGCACAGATCATGGAATGGTTTGGGTGGGAAGGGACTTAAATCCCATCCCATTCCAAACCATTTCATGTCCACCCCTTCCATGATTTCACAATTAATCCCTCAGAAACTTCCACACAGGGCCCAGAACCCCTCAGCGAGCTTCTTTCTGAGCCTCTCACCTGAAGACCCCTGCCCATTTCTTCAGCAGGGTCTCGCTGTACTGGTCCTGGATCTCCAGCAGCATGTCGAAGAGCTGGTTCACGGGGAAGCCGTAGCCCTGCAGAGCAGCAGGAAGGGAGTGAAGCCACCACCAGGCAGCTGGGCATCGCTGTCTGTATTTAACAGGGGCAATTCCTCCTCTAGCACCCCCCTGGTGCAGCTGGGGGGGCTCAGGGGGTGACTGACCAAGGGAGAACACCCAAGGCTGGCTGAGGCGGCCACGCCTGGTCCTTGCACAGACCAAACCAGGCTGTCCCTCAGGTGACCCACGCCCAGAATTGCCAAAAAAAAGAGCTCGGCCAGCCCAGCTGAGGCACGGAAGCAGTGCTGGAGAGCTGGGAGCAGCAGGAGGGGCCCCGCGTACCTGGAGCGTGTCGGCGAAGAGCACAATGAGGTTCTTCAGGTCCAACACCAGGCTGGGGTCGGAGCAGTAGGACTGGAGAGGAGGGCACAGAGGAAAAGGAGTCTGTGACTGCGTGGCACAGCCCAAAGCCTGCCCTGAGCCCCTCTGTGCCACCAGGGCACTGACAAGGACCGGCCAGGCCCTGGAGCAGCAGCTTCACCCCCAGCCCACGAGGGCAGGGCTGGCAAGGGTGGCTCTGCTCTCGGGGCTGCCCCAGAGACACCTGAGGTGTGTCTAAAACTGCCCAGGAGCCTCTGGGCACCGAGGGGAGATGGCTCCCACGGCGTTGTCACCGTGGGACGGGGTGACATTTAATATTTCCTTCTCGTTTCGTTCGCCTCTCATTTAATATTTACCGTGTTGTGTCTGACGGTAATGAAGCATCTCAGCCAGGCATCCACGGCCTGGGCTGAGGGAAAACACGCTGGATTCCAGCTCCAGCACGGGGATTTACCCTGCTCCAAACCCCCCAGACACAGCTCGGCGTCCCCAGAGCCGCCCCAGTCCCCCCCAAGGCTTCCCAAGAGCAGCCCAAAAAAAATTAAATAAATAAATAAAAATCCCTCCCTGCGCTGAAAAATGTGAAGTTTGAGACAGAGGCTGCCCAAATATAGAATCAGTGATCCCAGGCTGGAAAGGGAGCAGGATTTAAGGCTCGCTGGAAACTCCAGGAGGAACGGCTCCATTAATCAGCAGGAAGGACTGGGAGACACACGTTTTCCATCTCCCTGTCCAAAAAGGAGAGTCAGGAAGAAAGATAATGCCCTGAAGCATCACAAGTGATTAAAGATGTCCCTGTCTGCGGCGAGGAGGAAAATCCAGGGATAAATTTGTCTGCCTTGGAAGGACTGAAATAGCCTCAGCAAGGTGAGACCCTGCCTCAGATCCCAGTTTGGGATGCAGGGCACTGGTTGAACTGGGAGCGCTCAGGGCAAATGGTGGTGGTGGCCACAAGGCTGGGAAACCACGGAATGTTTTGTGATTGCTGAAAAGCCTCCCCTGGCAGCCACTCCGTGCGTTCCTTCTGGCACCGCTTGAAACGACCTGCGTGGCAACAAAGCTGGGAACAGCAAAAAACCCCCGTGGCTGGGCCTGGCTCAGCCTCCTGCTTCCAGCTCGGAGAAAATCCCACTTGAAACAAAAACAAACACAGGTTTGCAGCCCGGGGAGGGGCTGGTGTTTATCCCCCCTGGGAGCACAGGGGCTCGGGGGGAAGGAGGAGACTCTGCAGTCAGCTGGATGGGGATGGAGAACACCAGGAATCTTCTGGGGACCCTCATCCCTGAGAGATCCAGGTTCATCAGAGAGATCCGTGTCCATCTCTTCCCATGTTTTCCCTGGCTTTCTCCTGGGGTTCTGTCCCTCTGGATTTGGTTTTCCAGCCTGTTTCCAGCCCATTTTAGCCCATTCCTCAGCACAATCACAGCCACAACATTTAAGGGATCAAGATGATCTCTAAGATCCCTTCCAACCCAAACCACTCTGGGATTGTCTGATCCTGTGTGCCAAAAAGATGCATTTCTCCCCCAGTTTCTTGGGAAAAATTTTACTCTGCAGTCAGCTGGATGGGAATGGAGAACACCAGGATCTTCTGGGGTCCCTCATCCCAGAGACATCCAGGCAAGAGCCATGGAATGATGTGGGGTGGACAGGACCTTCAATCCCATCTGGTTTTCCACGGCCCCAGGATGCTCAAAAACTGGTGTTTGTGTCCTTCTCTTCCCATGTTTTCACCCAAGGTGCTCCTGGCTCTCTCCTGGGGTTCTGTCTCTCTGGATTTGGTTTTCCAGCCCATTTTTAGCCATTTTCCAGCCCATTTTCAGCCACTTTCCAGCCCGTTTTTAGCCCATTTCCAGCCCATTTTTCAGCCATGAAATTTAGGGGATGAAGATGATCTCTAAGGTCCCCTCCAACCCAAACCACCCTGGGATTCTCTGATTCTGTATCAGACAAGGTCATGCTTTGGTCTGCCAAAAAGATTCTTTATCCCCCCAGTTTTTTGGGACAAATCAACTCCCTCTGCTGGTGCTCCTCAAAAACTCTGAACAAAATCACTACAAAAACATAAAACCAGTGTTTTACACTCAAAATATCGAGCTCGGCAGGGAAATTCAGCCAACCAAGAGGCTAAAAAACCCGGAGAAAGAGAATTATCCGCGTGTCTGTGTCGCTCCTTCAAACACTCATTGGAAAAGAGGGGAAAACAAAGAACTCTGATGGGGGGGCAAAAAAAAAAAAAGGCAGAATTGCAGCATGTCAAGGACAGTCAAGCAACAGCTGAGCTCTGCCGGGCTTTTACTCACGGAGTGGGTCCTGAGGGCCGCGATGGTTTTGGACAGGGCCATCTCCCACAGCTCATCAATGTAGGCGCGGTTGACCAGGCCCTGCGTGGTGTGCAGGATGTGATCCTCCACCACAAAAAACCTGAAATGCAGAAAACGCCACCGAAAATGCACATCTGAGGGGTGGAAGGACGTCCCCGGGCGGGGCCGGGGCGCCTGGATGCTCTGGATTTGGGGGGGGTCTGTCAAATCCAGGCAGCTCCAAGCACTTTATTCCCTCGTTTTTGATTTTTAATTTAACTTTATTCCCTCCGCTGGGGTGGAGGAGGGAGGTAAAGCCCTCCCCGTGCTGCTCTGTGTGTGCACAAAGGCAGAATTCCCCCTCCACGAGCTCTCCGCCTCGTTATTCCCACAAGAACCGCGGATTGAACTCTGCTCCAGCCAGCAGGAATCCCGTCACAATGGGGGAAATGCTCTGACTGCAGGGAAAATGCTCTGAGTGCAGGGAAAATGGCTTTATCTGCAGGGAAAAATGCTTTATCTGCAGGGAAAACTGTTTTATCTGCAGGGAAAACTGCTTTATCTGCAGGGAAAAATGCTTTATCTGCAGGGAAAAATGCTTTAAGTACCAGGAAAACTGTTGGAACTGCAGGGAAAATCCTCTCTCCCAGCCAGCACCACCACGTGCTCCCAAATTTCCCGACAATCAATTTGCTCCAGTCTCCAGTTATCGACTCTGCTGCTCCATAAAAAAGTGTTTTCCAGGGAATGAGGGTGAGAGTGGGCATTTTAAACACGAATTTCCAGGTGGTTTTTCCCAAGGAAATCCAGCCCAGGAGCAGGGAGCTGCACCAGGGGAGCAGCACACGTGGGATTTGTGGTGCTCTTAATTAGGTATTGAAATTATCCTCGTTATGAGCTGAGGAAAGAACAAATCCTGCCCAATTTTTATGGACTAGCAGCCTTTGGAATTCTCCTCTCGGAGCTCAGTTTGGGAAGATTTTTGTTCAAATTTCAGTGTGATAAAAAAGCAGCTCTGGGGAATGGAGAATCACCTCCTTCAGCAGGAAAATAATTAAAGAATAATTATTCCATGTTCCAGAACCATTAAGGCAGAGGGCCCATTCATGTCATTAGCAGGGCAAGAAAATTAACATAATCCACAGGGACCATTTACCCTCAAATTCCCAGAAATTCCCAGAATTTCCCAGAAATTAATAAAAAATTCCTAGAAATTCATTGAAAATCCCAGAAATTAATAAAAAATTCCTAGAAATTCCTAGAAAATCCCAGAAATTCATAAAAATTCCTAGAAATTCCTAGAAAATCCCAGAAATTCATAAAAATTCCTAGAAATTCCTAGAAAATCCCAGAAATTCATTAAAAATTCCTAGAAATTCCTAGAAAATCCCAGAAATTCATAAAAATTCCTAGAAATTAATAAAAATTCCTAGAAATTCATAGAAAATCCCAGAAATTCATAAAAAATTCCTAGAAATTCATAGAAAATCCCAGAAATTCATAAAAATTCCTAGAAATTCATTAAAAATTCCTAGAAATTCCTAGAAAATCCCAGAAATTCATAAAAAATTCCTAGAAATTCATAAAAAATCCCAGAAATTCATAAAAATTCCTAGAAATTCCTAGAAAATCCCAGAAATTCATTAAAAATTCCAGAAATTCATTAAAAATTCCTAGAAATTCATTAAAAATTCCTAGAAATTCATTAAAAATTCCTAGAAATTCATTAAAAATTCCTAGAAATTCATTAAAAATTCCTAGAAATTCATTAAAAATTCCTAGAAATTCCTAGAAAATCCCAGAAATTCATAAAAATTCCTAGAAATTCCTAGAAAATCCCAGAAATTCATAAAAATTCCTAGAAATTCCTAGAAAATCCCAGAAATTCATAAAAATTCCTAGAAAATCCCAGAATTTCCCAGAAATTCCCAGGCTGCTCCAAGAGCTGGCAGGTCCCTCCCCGCTCCCCTCAGTGACACAGCAAAGCAGACAAAATTCCCTTTGCAACACTTCAAAAGCACAAACCACCTCTTTTTTTTTTGTCTTGTTTTGGCCACGAGGACCACCAAAAATACCAACATTCCCTCCTCTCCCGTTTTTTTTGGGCTCCTCGGCAGCCCAGGACGCTCATTTTTAGCAGGGCCGTGTATAAAAGGAACACCTACCCTACAATTTGATTGAAATACTTCCTGTAGCCATCTAAAGTTTCGTGCTGCAACAGAGAGAGAGGGAGCAGAGGTTAAAATCCAGGTGGCCGAGGGCAAGGGGGGATTTTAGGGATGAGCCAGGGGCAGCAGGAGCTGGGGGTGAGGTTCCAGGACAAACTGACCATGTTGGAGGGAGGCTGCAGCACCAGCCGCGCTTGTTTTCTCCTCTGCTTCCTGTAGTAGCTCTCAAAGGTCTCCCGGGCTCCCTGGAAAACAGGAAAGGGTCATTGCAGCCCTCAGGACGTGCAGGAAGAGGGCACTTGGAATGGAAATCGTGGAATCGCTGAGGTTGGAAAAGCCCTCTGAGATCTGGGAGTGCAACCATGGCCAGCACTGCCAGGGCCACCAGTGCCCCTGTCCCCAAGTGCCACAGCCACAGGGCACTGAAATCCCTCAGGGGTGGCACTCCAGACCTCCCTGGGCACTTCCAGTGCCTGACCACCCTTTCCATGGGGAAATTCCTGCTGATGCCCACCCTGAGGCTCCCCTGAGGCCGTTCCCTCTGCTCCTGTCCCTGTTCCCTGGAGCAGAGCCCGACCCCCCGGCTGTCCCCTCCTGGCAGGAGCTGTGCAGAGCCACAAGGTCCCCCTGAGCCTCCTGTGCTCCAGGCTGAGCCCCTTCCAGCTCCTCAGCAATTCTCCAGCCCCTTCCCCAGCACTGGAGGTGCCCCGGCAGTGCCAGCACAGGGGACAAGGGCACTGCCCTGCCCCTCTGTCACCCCAGAGTTGGCACATTCAATGCCCAACCTTGTGCTCCTCCAGCACAAATGTGGGACTTTCCTCCAAAATTCCACTGAAGTACCAGAGGCTAAAGAGTTGATCTGAAAACACCGAGTCCAACCCCGACTGCTCAGGTACAGGAACATTCCATGCCCAGTTCCTGGGATACACAGGGATGTGTCCAGCCGCTTTCTGGACCACAATTTGGACAAATATTGGATTTATTGCTCCATGAAACAACCAATGGTGGTGTCAGCAAAGAGAATGAGGGGCCAAAAGACACCAAAGACACAAAGAGGGAGAGGAAAAGACCAGCTTGGACAGGGCTTGGAGCACCCTGGGATAGCTGAAGATTCCCTACCTATGGATGGGCCCTCCAACCATTCCCTCCTGGAATTCTGTGAATTCCAGAAGGTGTTTGGGGTACAGCATTCCAGAAGGTGTTTGGGGTGCAGAATCCCAGAAAGTGTTTGGGGTACAGCATTCCAGAAGGTGTTTGGGGTACAGCATTTCATGAGACCACTCCATACCACTGGCAGAATTAAACTCTGCAGCTCATTTTCCCAGCTGGCTGTGGCTCTGAGTGTCCAGAGGATTTCCATCCCCACAGTGACCCCTTCCCGTGGCCATCACCCCTGGGCTGGGCTCTGAAGGCCCCCCTGGGGTGATTTGTGCTCCAAACCAGGCTCCACCTCAGAATCCCCATCCTGGAGCTCCTCAGGATCCGAGGATGTGCTCCCCCCGCCCGGCCCCCGGGCCACCCAGCCTGGATGTTTCATCCCTGCCCATCCTCCTCCTCCTCCACACCCGCCCTGTTTTCTGTCTGAAATTGGATCACAAACATCTCAGGGAAGGGACAACGTCTTGCTTTGAACTGTTGAGAGCCCAGGGAGAGAGAGAAAAAAAAAAAATAAAATAAAATAAAGCCAACCCAACTCCACCTCATTTAGAATTCACAAAACAAACAACATGCAACAACAAATATCACCTGAGCGAGGCACCAGCTGTCAACCTGCTCCTCTCCAGAAAATAAATTAATTAAAAGCAAAACCTGATGGTAATTTAATGATTCTCCAGCTGTTGTGGCATTACACAACCAGGCTGCCTCGGGATGCCCTCAGCCACCGAGGGCTTGTGAGGAGCCATAGCCTGACTTGCTCCTTGTTTTCTCCAAGAGCAGCTCCAGGCTCCGGCAGGAATCAGCTCAGGGATGAGCCCGGAGCTCTCCCACCTAATTCTACCCTTCCCAAAGGTGTCAAAATCCATCAAAAAACCTTTATAGGTGCTAAAATCCATTAAAAAAACCTCCTTAGGTGCTCAAATTCATCCCCAAAACCTTCTCAGGTCCTAAATTCCAGCTGCAAGACTTCCTTACATGCAAAAATCCATCCCCAAAACCTTCTAAGGGCCTAAAATCCATCCCCAAAACCTTCTTAGGTGAAAAAAATCCATCTCGAAACCTTCTCAGATCTTAAAATCCATCCCCAAAACCTTAGGTGAAAAAATCCACCTAAAACACCTTCTCAGGTCTTAAAATCCATCCCCAAAACCTTAGGTGAAAAAATCCATCTAAAAAACTTCTCAGGTCTTAAAATCCATCCCCAAAACCTTAGGTGAAAAAATCCATCTCGAAACCTTCTCAGGTCTTAAAATCCATCCCCAAAACCTTCTTAGGTGAAAAAATCCACCTAAAAAACCTTCTCAGGTCTTAAAATTCATCCCCAAAACCTTCTTAGGTGAAAAAATCCACCTAAAAAACCTTCTCAGGTCTTAAAATTCATCCCCAAAACCTTCTTAGGTGAAAAAATCCACGTAAAAAACCTTCTCAGGTCTTAAAATCCATCCCTGAAACCTTCTCAGGTGCAAAAATCTATGTAAAAACCTTTCTCGGGTGCTAAAAACCATCTAAAACATCTTTTTAGGTACTCAAATCCATCTTCAAGACCTTCTTGGGTCTTAAAATTCATCCCCCAAAACCTTCTAAGGTCCTAAAATCCATTTTAAAAAACCTTTTTAGGTGCTCCAATCCATCCCCAAGACCTCCCTGCCGCTGTGCAGGTGCACTGCAAAGGGATGTGGAGATTTTAAACATGGATTTTGTCCTCGAATTCTGCTTTTTGTCCTGGCTGAGGTCCCAATCCATGCTGGGCACATCCAGCCACCCTGGCAAATCTGGATCACAAATCCCAGCTTTTCCCCTGCAATCAGGTTCAGGACCAACCTGAATCTACGAGAAATTTGGTATTTTAAGAGAGATTTTAGAACCAGAAACTGTGAACCAACATTTCCCTGTCAGGTGTTCCCAACACTCCCAAAAGCTGTTTCCCTCAGGAAAGGGAAGGATCCCGAGGCAGAAATCAGGGATCCTCAGGTGAGACCCAAAAAGATGAGGATTATTACAATTTTACCAACCCAAGAGATAAAATTAGGTGGTGCCTGAATTTAAAAAGTGATAAATTCCATGCAGGGAGCAGCCACCTCCCTTTGAGCCCCTCTCCAAGGCTTGAAGGTTGGTGATTCTCAGGATCCTGGTGTTCTCCTTGTCCTCTCCACCACAGGAAAACCAAGGAAAAAGGGATTCTCCCACTCCCACCCCACCACTGAGGGACCAAGGCAAAGGGATTTATTAAATTCTGCTGGGCCTTGGCTCTCCAAACCTCCACAAGCAGCACAACTTCTCCTGATCATCTCCATCCTGATCAACCCAGACACTCCAACCTTGGAGCGTCAGTGATGCCACTCATTAAGCTGGAGGAAATTACTTAAATAATTGAATTTTGGGGCCAATTTAAAACTGAAGGTGTTTTTTCAACCATTTCTTCAAGAAATGAACATGTGGCACCATCAAAGGCAGGAGCACAGCGAGGCTGAGCCACCACCAACAGCAGGACCATGGTTGGACACTCACACCAAACCTCTCATTTATGGTGCACCATCCCCTGGAAATTAATGAGTAATTAATTCATCACTGGGCTCCCAGAAGCTGCCGTTTCCTCAGTATTTTGTGATGGCCTCAAGGACTTGTTGGACTCTCCAAGAGCTGCTCACCAGGAGCAGGAGGCCTCAGGGCAGTTTTAAGAGCAGATTTTGGAGGTTTCTGCTGAGACTGCACCAAATCCAGGCAGATCTGGGATCATTCCCTCATCCCCCAGCTCCAGGATCCTGGATCCTCACCCACACTTCCCTTCAGGAAAGAAAGGACAAGGAGCCATCCCACACCCAGCTGCAGTTCCAGTGTCCCACCATGGCCGTGTCCAGCCCAATTCCACAGAATTCCAGATTGGTTTGGGTGGGAAAGGACCTGAAAGATCTCCTCATTCCATTCCATCCACAGCAGGGACACCTCCCACTGTCCCAGGTGGATCCAGCCTGGCCTTGGGCACTGCCAGGGATGCAGGGGCAGCCACAGCTGCTCTGGGAATTCCAGCCCAGCCCCTGCCCACCCTCCCAGCCAGGAATTCCTTGCCAAGATCCCAGCCCAATCTCCCCTTCGCCAGTGGGAGCCATTCCCTGTGTGCTGTCCCTGCAGGCCTTGTCCCCAGTCCCTCTGCAGCTCTCCTGGAGCCCCTTCAGGGACTCTGAGCATTCCCTGGAATTTTCCCTTCTCCAGGGGAACATTCCCAGCTCTGCCAGCCCGGCTGAGCAGCTCCGGGGCCTCCTCTGGGCTCTCTCCAGCAGCTCCCCACCATTCCCACGGGGATTTTTCCCCACCAGCTCCTCGGGAGCACCACAGGATGGGGGAGCTCCCCAGGTGCTGGGGGTCAAGGGAAGCACAGGAACCAAAATTCCCAAGCCCACTCCTCAGCTCCTTCCCCACAAACCCCAGGCCGGGTCTCCATCCCGGTGTTAGCCATGGCTCTGAGGAGGGCGAAGCACCTGGAGCAGCTCCACCACAACCTCTGGAAGTTTAAATTCCTTTGGAATCTCTTCCAGAGGAACAGATTTCCAGGCAGGAGAAGCAGAAGTGAGCGGAGCTGGGCTGGGGGTGCCACAGGAAGGCTCCACAACAACCTGACTCCCGTCCTTGGCTGGATCTCCTCAGCCTCACAAGGTTTTGGGTGTCACCTCCTCCTTCCAGCCCAACAAAGGGAACTGCAGCAGAAGGGAAGGAGCAGCAAAGGCCTTTGAAACCGTTCCCAAAAAGAAAATTGGAGAATCCTATTCACATTTTAACAGTTTCCCCAAAATTTATGGCCCAGGGACCTGCCGGCGTGACCAAACCCATCCCCTCATGGCGCTGCTCCCCGGGTTCTCTTTCCTGAGCCATTTCTGGCTGCCCCAGGAATCAGGGACTCTCTCACAAGAGGTTCCTCCAACAAAAACTTCGTCCTCCCCACAACCCCTCTCATGACCCTGCTCCCATTTTTCATCCTCCCAGTTCCATCTCTTTCTCCTAAGTGCATTCCTCCCTCATCTCCCCAGATATTCCCACTGCTGCCATATTACATTCTCCTCAAAATGGAAAATATTTCTTCCTCTCGTGGCAGTTTGAGCTCAGACCACCCAGTTTCCCACATCTGATCTGTTTAGGACTATTCATCTTCTCAGGTCTCCAGATAATCCATTACTCCTCTGAATTCCATGTCTGAATGCTGTTTTTCTCTCGATAAAAAAAACCCAAAAAGCAAAAAACCAAACGAACACATCAACCAGACCAAGAATATTCCAGAGCCAACCAAAAGATCTTGAGTTTTCTGGGCTACCCAGCTGAAACTCCATGAGGGATTTGTGTTTTAGGGCTGCTCCTCTCTCACAGTTTGAGGGAGAGAACAGGAGGAAACGGCATGTTGGGAAAGTTTAGGTTGGATATTTGGGAAAATTCCTTCATGGAAGGGGTGGTCAAGCAATGCCAGTGCCCAGGGAGGTCTGGAGTCCCCATCCCTGTGGATGTGGCACTTGGGGACATGGTCAGTGGTGGCCTTGGAACAGCTGGAGTCAATCCTGGAGGGCTTTTCCAACCTCAGCGATTCCATGGAACCCAGCACCGGTGCTGGGCGGAGCAGCTGCTCCTTCTCCATCCAGCTTTAATTCCAGTTTCACCCAGCTCCCAACCCCTCCGAGGGAGCAGAGGAATCCAAAGGATTCCTGGCTCCCAAAGGACCCATTCCTTGTAATCACCGGTCCAGGAAAAACCCTCAATAACGCCTCATATTTGTAAAATTACCGGGCAGAACTCTCCTGCTCAAATTAGCCCCGGAGTTCACAGAGTTGGCAGGGAGAGGGGGATAATTACGAGCGGGGATGAACACCACAGAAGGGAAAACAGAGGATAATCACAAGAAAGCAAAAACAGCAGCTGAACAAACCCAAAAATGTTTCGGGATTCGGGAGCAGCGCGGAGCTGAGAGCCAAGAGAGCTGGGATTACACCAGGAGGAAAAATGTGCTCCTGGTTTTATCCTCCAGGAATAATTGAAATGCCCAGGGAAATGGGACTTTGGGAATTCGGATGGCAATGGTTTGGAGCACAATTTCTCCTCAGGCTGCAGCAGAAATGCACCTTGTGCACTTCACATGTTTCCTACCTGGATAACACAGGGTATCCATAACCCAACATTCCCGTGGGATATTACTGCCTGAGCCATCCCAAACCCTTCCCATTTGGAACATCATTAATCATTCCCTAAAAATCAGTGAATCCTCTGAGCTCTTCCATTAAAATCCCACCATCACAAGGACAGCAAGGAAGGGGATGTGCTGCAAGACCTGCTGAGAAGATTCCTCCTGGGAAAACCCAGGTTGTGCCAGTTTGTTGTGGATCTATTGACACCAGGGAAATCAACCCACAGAATCCACGGACACAGCCCAAACTCACCAGAACAGCCCAATTTTACATCCACTGGGGGAGGTTTTTGTACCCCCCAGCCACAGAGCAGCTCAGTCCCACCACTGCAGCTCTGGTTTAAATCATCAGGGATGAGCCCAGCTTTAATTCCGTGCTTGGAGAATCCAGAACCCAGCACCCACCTGGATTTATCAATGCAACACCACTAAAATCATGGAATGGTTTGGGTTGGAAGGAGATTAAATCCCACCCAGTGCCAGCCCTGCCATGGCAGGGACACCTCCCACTGTCCCAGGCTGCTCCAATTCCTGTCCTGACCTGGGACAACCAGCAAAGCTTTCCACGGGGCCCATGACAAGTGGGATTTGGAATAACAGGAATTCTGGGACCTGCTCCCTCCACATCCTCACCAAAGACCTGCAGGAGCCCTGGACAAGGTCTCTGCACTTTGCAGATGTCCCCAGATTTGGTGAAAACTGACAGACTCAAGGCAGGGCCAACACCTGGAGAGGTCTGGGTAGGCTGTCACCAACATGATGACACCAGATTTGGTGAAAACTGACAGACTCAAGGCAGGGCCAACACCTGGAGAGGCTGGGCAGGCTGTCACCAACATGGTGACGTCCAAAAGGACAAATTCCAAACATCCCTCACGGAAAGGGAGAAACCCTGAACCCCTCACAAACTGGGGACCACTGGTTTGGGAGCTCCTCTGTGGATAAAGATGGGAATTTTGGGTAGGCAGGAAGTTTTTCCACAAGGGGAACAATAAAAATCCCTGAGATTGGTTGGAGCAGGGTGCTGATAACACCACGGTGCGGGTTTTCATCCCTGGATGATTCCCTCCAGAGCTGGATCCTTGTGAGTCCCTTCCAACTCAGAATATCTCATGATTCCACGAAGCAGCAGAAATCATTTCACAAAGCTGGATCCCAATCTCCATCCTTGGAACCCTTCCAGACCTGGCAGGACAAATCCCTGAGAAACCTGGTCTGATCTCTGGGCAGGAGGTTGGATTGGAGCCCTCCTTGGTCCCTTCCCACCCAGGTGGCCCCATCCTGGGAGATGGTGGCCCCATCCCTCCACACCAGGCTGCACAGAGCTCTGGAGCCTCTGAGGATCCTCCACAGCACCCACCTCCCAGCCTGGCCTCCAAGTGCCCTGACCACCAACCCTCTCCCACCTTCTGGGAGATCTGGGGCAAAAAATCCCATTTCTGGGGGGTTTTAGTCACGGTTTAGGCAATTCCAGTCTCCTTCCAACAAAAATCAGGATTTCCTTCCCCTCACACCGTGAGCAGAGCCCTGGGCTGTGTCACCTTCACCTGCCCGAGACAGCCCCAGCTCAGGGCTCCATTTTAATCTGCCTGCAAGTGCCAAACACCACATTCATGCTAAAAACCCACTCAGTCCAACCTGGATCCCATCCCTGCTCCCTCCTCACAACCCTGGAATTCCATGGAAACACCCCAAACCCAACCCAAATTGCTCAACAGCTCAGCGCAGCAGCTTGGACGGGACACATCTAACCAAAAGCAGCACAGAAGCTTTAAAACCTCACAAATCACCTTTCTTTTCACCCCAAAATCAGCTGAAACAAGCAGGATTTTTTTTTTTTTTAAGGTCCAGCACTTCACCAAACACCAGGAGCTTCCCACCAGTGAGGAAAGAGCTGCCAAGAAAAAGCAGCTCAGAAAATCACCCTGACATGCCCCGGAGATGTGTGCAGATAAGAGAAGCCCGGTAGCCACTAATGAGGCACAAAGAGTCCGACTCCCGAGCAGATGCTCCGCTTGGAAAACGTAAATATTCCCAACAAAATCTCACGGAGAGCATGGACGCGCTCGCAGGTGCTCGGCAGGGAAAGCTGGGATCAAAAAGGAGGCTCCTGTTTGTTGACTGTAAACACCCCCTCGATACCGAAAACACGGAGATGAAGTGGAGCAGGAATTGCGTGGGGGGAAGAGAGAGTGGCTGGAAGAGGCCTCTCCTGCCAGCCGGGCAGGATTTGGTCTCCTCCACCCAGCCCTGACCTCGACCTGTGTCCTGGAAAAGGCAGCAGCCACCCGCTCCTTCTTTAGGCAGTAAATCCCAAGTTTCAAGGGGAATTTTGTATTTTGGATACTTCAGGGCTTGGCTCTCTCCTGTCATGCACTGAAAAATAAATTTTTTGGGACCCGGTGAAGAGGAATGAGGCCAAGAGGCACAAGCAAAGGTGATCCCAAAGGAAAGGAATCTCCAGAGGTCAGGAGATTCCCATCCCAGAAGTGTCCAAGGGCAGGTTGGGCAGGGTTTGGAGCAGCCTGGGACAGTGGAAGTGGCATTAGATGGGATTTAAGGTCCCTTTTAAGCCAAATCATTCCATGATTCCATGAAATGACCAAGAACCAGGCAGGGCCTCAGAAATCCCACCTGGAAGAGTCCATGGAAGATCCAGCTCTCCCTTCCCTCTCTCCCATCCTTGGCCTGGCTAAGTTCATTTAAAACCAGCTTTGAAAGCAACAAAAATTTACAAAGAAAAAGCAAGAAGGGGGGGAAAAAAGTTTGAAAATCTGGGTCCAACAGATTCAAGGACCTCTCCAGAGCCACTGAGTCCGAGCTCCTGGCCAGGCCTGCTCGGGACAACAGGGAACACGTGGACAAGGAACACCGGGAAAACAGGGAGCACATGGACATCAATATGTCAGGGAAATGGTTTCAAACCCTGTTCTCTCTGGGGGGAATGGTTTCAAACCCCATTTTCTCCAGGGGGAATTGTTTCAAATCCCGTTCTCTCCAGGGGGAATTGTTTCAAACCCCATTTTCTCCAGGGGGAATTGTTCCAAAACCCGTTCTCTCCTTCAAACCCTATTCTCTCCAGGAGGAATTGCCCCATTCTCTCCTGGGGGAATTGTTTGAAACCCCAGGGGGAATTGTTTCAAACCCCATTTTCTCCAGGGGGAATTGTTTCAAACCCCATTTTCTCCGGGGGGAATTGTTTCAAACCCCAGGGGGAATTGTTTCAAACCCCATTTTCTCCAGGGGGAATTGTTCCAAACCCCGTTCTCTCCAGGGGGAATTGTTTCAAACCCCATTTTCTCCAGGGGGAATTGTTTCAAACCCCAGGGGGAATTGTTTCAAACCCCATTTTCTCCGGGGGAGTTGTTTCAAACCCCGTTCTCTCCTTCAAACCCCATTCTCTCCAGGAGGAATTTCTTCACGCCCCATTCTCTCCGGGGGAAGATGCTGGAGGCTTTGCCTCAGCCCTGCTGCAAAAGCCACTGCTGGTCCCAGGCTCCTGGCCCAGCTTCTCCTGCTCCCCCACCGGCCATGGAAGAGTTAACCACGAGGGAAAAAGGTGAGATTCCCCCTTTTCCCCCTTCCTCTCTGCTCCTTCCTCCCAGCAAAGCAGGCCATTACCCCCATTGTTCCCAGCCCTGGATATGGGAAGCAATATCCATTTTCCATTTAGACCAGGGCAAAGCCTTTAATTTCAGCCTGCTGCCTGCAGCTGGAGTTCCCTTTTAACTCCTGGGCCGCGGGAGTGAAGACAGTTTTATATGGGGGAAAACGCTGCAAAGGCCACTTTAATATGGTCACATGTGGGAAGGGGGAGCTGCTCCGAGGGCCCGGTAATGAGGGGCAGCGGGATATTGCACTTCCCATCTGGCTGCTCTGCACAGCAGGGAAAAGGCTCTCCTGGCTTTTTAAGGACAGGCCCCTGCTGCAGTAAAACAAAAACACGCCAAAAATAAGGAAGGAATGGAAGCGTGAGGAGGAGATGCCCTCTAATGTTCGAGCCCGGCAGCACAT
The DNA here is from genome assembly GCF_017590135.1 of Pyrgilauda ruficollis. Classification (NCBI taxonomy): domain Eukaryota; kingdom Metazoa; phylum Chordata; class Aves; order Passeriformes; family Passeridae; genus Pyrgilauda; species Pyrgilauda ruficollis. The sequence goes on along the minus strand of NW_024517096.1, from coordinate 296,148 downwards.
ACGTGGAAATGGGGGGGAATTGGGACAGCGGGGAAGGGATGGGGTGAAATTCAAGGTTTGGGATCGCCCCACACATGGGATGGGTTCCCCACACATTGTGGGGTGCCAGGGCTCAGCTCCTCGGCCAGGGCCACCTGTGTTTGTGTTGGTGTGGCCCCGGAGCGTGGCCCTGCAGTGACCCGGGAAGGTCCTTCCCGTCCTGTCCTGTCCTGTCCCTGTCCCATCCTGTCCTGTCCTGTCCTGTCCCTGTCCCGTCCTGTCCCCACGGCTCCCGACAAATCCGATTAGGGAGCAGCGTTGGAAGAGGGAAAACAGCCCGAGTAACGAGCCTGGCTTTGGGAACCCAGCTTTGGAATCCAGCGTTAATCCACGCAATGCTTTCCCAAAGGGATTTTGGAGCAGCCAGGTCCTGCCACAGCCTTCCCGGCTCCTAATTAAGCACTAATTGACCCAACCTCTGAGCTGGGATCGGGACAGCAAAGGAGGAGGTTCCATGCCAAAAGAGCATCCCAGGGATGCAAAGGGCTCGGATGGATCCGAGGGAGCTGAGATCCCTTCCGACCCAAACCATTGCAGGAGTCCTCCCTCTTCAGTCCCTTTTTCGGATGCTCCACTTTTCCCAAAAGCAGGAAACCTCACTTTGCTGAGAAATGGGACATTTTTACAGCCTGTGTGATATGGAGGGGAGAAATCCACTCTCCTCACTTAAATCCAAGGGATTCAGAGAGATGCTGATCCTGGTGTTCCCCAGCTCCCCATCCCATGCTCCTTCTGACCTGCTGCTGTAGGGGAGAGACAAAAACAGGATTTTTCCCTTCTTTCCAGGGAATCACCATGAAAGCAACAGCTGGAATGTGGGGACCAGGAGTTGAAAGCCAAATTTTGGACATGGATGGGATTTAAGGTCCCTTCCATCCCAAACCATTCCATGACTCCATGGTGATGAAAACAACACTCTGAATTCCATATTCTCCTTACAAAAATCCCGTTAGTGTGACAGAGCTGGAATCAGCGACTCCCTGAGTTTCAGAGGAGTTAAAGCCCCAAAAAGCTGCAAACCAGCCCCAAATCCTGGGCTCCCCACACTCTGGATAACCCCAAAAAATTCCAGCTCAGGTGCTTTGATCTTCAAAGCCAGAGGGAGCCCATGGAAAACTGAAAACTGCAGGACACAGAGGGATCAGCAGCTTGGTCCCACCTGGGCCTCAGCTCTCCCTGTGCCACCAAATAATGAATTTTGAAGCCAGCAGGGACTTTGTGGGGCCCTGGCAGACACCAAAACGCAGCTGTGGAAGGAATTCCACCCATCCAGAGGCTGATCCCTTCCCAAGCACCGGCAGAGGGGGAGGGTGGGATGGAGAGTGGATGCTCCAAGCTGCAGCCCAGCAGGAATTCCGTGGATGAAGACAGAGAGAACATCAGGATCTCCATGCCTGAAACACAGGGATGCTCCCATCAACTCCTACCTTCTATGGAACTTTCAAAGTGACATCACACCTGGCAGACCTGGTTCCAAGAACTTCTCCCTTTTCCCTCTTCCCTGGTTCCAAGAACTTCTCCCTTTTCCCTCTTCCCTGGTTCCAAGAACTTCTCCCTTTTCCCTTTTTTCCAGAGCCCCACAGATTCCAGGGAGCTCTGCAAGGAGAGAAGGGACAACAGTTGTCCCTTCCAAGTTTTTCTCCCTGCTAAGAATTTAACCTCTGGAAAATCCAAGGATGGCAGTGCTGGGAATGGTCAGACTCGATGATCTCAGAAGGTTTTTTTCCAACCTTAGTAATTCCATGATCCCAGAAGAGGCGGGAATTTGATGCTGGTGGGCTCAGGCCAGCAGAGTCTCCTGTTCCAGGGTGTTCCTTATGCCCTGAGGACGAGGAGCATTCCCATCTGCTCCACCAGCAGGGTTCTGCTGTGTCCAGGAGCTGTGCATTTCCTTGGAGAGCTTCTCTCTTTGTTCCTTCCCAGAAAATGCTCTTCCTTGGGATGCTGGAGGTCCTGGATCTGCTGTGTCTCCTCACAGTTCTGCTCTCAAAAGATTGGGCCCCTGCATTCCAGAGGCCAAGAGATTCCCAAGGAAAGTGGCACTGATTTCAGAAGAAAAATCCTAAAAAGGCTGAGAGCAGCCTCCTGTACCTGAAGGGGCTCCAGGAGAGCTGCAGAGGGACTGGGGACAAGGCCTGCAGGGACAGCACACAGGGAATGGCTCCCACTGGCAAAGGGGAGATTGGGCTGGGATCTTGGCAAGGAATTCCTGGCTGGGAGGGTGGGCAGGGGCTGGGCTGGAATTCCCAGAGCAGCTGTGGCTGCCCTGGATCCCTGGCAGTGCCCAAGGCCAGGATGGACACCGGGGCTTGGAGCACCCTGGGACAGTGGGAGGTGTCCCTGCTCATGGAATGGGGATGGGATTTAAGGCCACCCAACCCACTCCACGACTCCAGCACCCTCAAAAACACCTTCACCACACAAGATCCAAGCTGTTCCCAGAGAACATCCCCCCAAGGCTTTCCCAGGAGCTCAGATTGAATCCCTAGAGCAGAAACTTCCTGTGTTCTTTCACCCAGCCTTTCCCTCAGTGCAATCCCTCCCGGGGACCCAAATCCTTGGATCTGGAGCTGCAGCCCCTCCTGCAGCTCCGGGGGAGGCCGGGCCTGGCCGAGCCCCGTGCCCGGCACCGCTCCGGAGGATCCCGGCGCTCAACAATGGGGGATCTGTCACAGCCCGGCCCGCCACCGGCCATCATCTGTTTCCCATAACTCCAGCTGACCTAAACTCCAAGGCTGAACAAGTAGCCTGTGTTTTTCATCTGGAAAACTCCACGGAGCCGTTCCCGCTCCGGCCTCTCCCTCCCCTGCCGGAGCCAGGCTTTGGAGACGTCACAAAGTGACGATGCGGACAGAGATTTCCTCGTTATCCCCAGCAGCACTCAGCGTTTTCAGGTTGGGATTTGGGTCTCCTGCCATCCCAGGTGCCCTGCAAGGCTGAACACACCTGGATGAGCCTTTCCCCTCCATCTCTCCCTCCCCAAGGAAAATCCCACCCCAGCACTTCCCGGTGTAAAAAGGAGCGGAGCCGGATGCTGACCCCGCGCCTGTTTCATGATAAATTTAAAATCCATTAAAACTTTATCAGGAACGAGCTGCCAGGGAAGCAAACAGATTCAGGACGAGCCCCACAGGGTCTTCCACGTGAGGCCACGGTGAGGAAAAGCCCTGAGGACCCTGGAGGTGGGGAAAGCTCCGTGTGAGGGATCCGGGAAGGAGGGAAGGGAGCGCTGGGAATCGCTCACGAGCCTGGCAAGGCAGGATCCAACCCCTGAGTTATCAGCTCTGCTCAGGGCTCCCCAAGAGGGGCAAAAAAAAATAACCTCCAATTAGGGGAAAAGCAGGATGAGTCCTTGAGGAGGATGAAGGGCAGGTCCAGAAGGAGAAGGAAGGAAAATGTAAGGAAGAGAACAAAACCTGCAGCAAATCCCTCCCTTTTTCCACAGTGCTGTGGGGTTTAGGCTCCCCGAGAGCCAAAAAGATCCCAAAATGGGGAAGTTTCCATGGGATGATGTGAGGTCAAAGCCCTTTGTTTTCCCTCTCCCTGGATCCCTGTCCCAGGCAGGAGGCTCAGCTCGCTCCCACAGCTCCGCCGTGAAATGTTTGGGTTGGAAAAATCACATTTGCATCATTATTATTGTGTTCTCCCCTGGCAGAACAGGGGGGAACGCTCGGGGAGCAGGGAGAAATAAAAACAGGACAAACTCGTAAATAAACCTCCTGTTCTGAGCACACCCAGCCTGAGCTGCACCCTCTGTACTGGGACAGAAGTCGTGTCCCAGCAGCCCTTCTCCAGCTCGGGCTGTGCCTCTTTTTGAGGCAATAATTCATAAAAACTGGTCCAAATAGAAAATTCCAGATAAAGGGATGCTGTCACACTCTGAGGAGTGGAAAGCACATCCTGGATGTTGGGAGGGGAATGGTCCCAGAAGGAGAGGACTCTGGAAGGGATGGGACATCCAGACAGACCCAGAGAGGTGGGATAGTGGGGACCTCAGGAAGGTCAAAAAACTCACTGGCACCGGGGTCAGGGCAATCCCAGCACAAATCCTGGCTGGATGGGGAAGGAAGGGATGGAGAGCAGCCCTGGGAGAAGGATTTGGGATGTTGTGGGTGAGGCTGGAATGGCCCAGGGCAGACCCCCCTGCTCAGCCCGGGGCTGGTGCCAGCAGGAAGGTGGGAATTGTGTCCCTGTGCCCCTCAGGTGAGAGCCCACCTGCAGAGCTGCCCCAGCCCTGAGGCCAACAGCACGAGGACGTGGAGCTGCTGCAGAGAGCCCAGAGGAGGCCCCGGAGCTGCTGCAGGGCTGGAGCCCCTCTGCTCTGGAGCCAGGCTGGAGAGCTGGGAATGTTCCCTGGAGAAGGGAAGTGGGGCAGGAATTGTTCCCTGGGAGGGTGGGGAGGCCCTGGCACAGGGTGCCCAGAGCAGCTGTGGCTGCCCCTGAGTGAGTTCCAACCATTTCCATCCAATTCCAACCAGCTCCAGCTGGACCCAGTCAATCCCTCGGTTGTCAGGGTGTCCCAGGGCCCTTTGTGACACGGGGCTGTGCCATGCCCAGAGCCCTTTGTGACCTGGGGACACTGCCAGGAACGCCTCTCCCTCAGGAGGCTGCACTTCCCAGGATCCCTCAGAGGATCCCCCAACCCTTCTGAGGATCACGGAGATGGCAGAGAAGGCAAATCCCAAATCCCAGCCCAAGAAGGGGCAAATGAACCCCCAGAGAAGGGGCCAGGTGAGGGAGGGGACAGGAGGGGACACAGGGAGGGATGGGGGACTGGGATGGGATGGGATGGGCCAAGGACTGCTTCCCACAGCTCCTCCTGCCTGTGGATGGGACTCAGGGTGACAGGTGTGACATGGTGGAATCACAGGTGGGACACAGGGAACAAACCACGGGTGAGACACAGGGAAAAACCAGAGATGGGACAAAGGGAATAACAGGTGGGGACATAGGGAATTTCAGGTGGGACACAGAGAGCCACAGGTGGGACACAAGGAACCACAGGTGGGATATAGGGAACTGCAGGTGGGACACATGGAATAATGAGTGGGACATGGGCAGCCAGAGTTGGGACACAAGGAAACAGCCACAGGTGGGACACAGGGAGGTAAAGGTGGGACACAGGGAACAAGCAGAGATGGGACACAGGGAAAAAAAACACAGGTGGGACACAGGGAACAAGCAGAGGTGGGACACAGGGAATGGCAGGTGGGACACAGGGAATGGCAGGTGGGACACTGGCAGGTAAAGGTGAGTCACAGGTACAGGTGGGACACAGGGAAACAACCACAGGTGGGACACAGAGAACAAGCAGAGATGGGACACAGGGAATGGCAGGTGGGACACTGGCAGGTAAAGGTGAGTCACAGGTACAGGTGGGACACAGGGAAACAACCACAGGTGGGACACAGAGAACAAGCAGAGATGGGACACAGGGAATGGCAGGTGGGACACGGGCCCTTTGTGACACGGGGCTGTGCCATGCCCAGAGCCCTTTGTGACCTGGGGACACTGCCAGGAACGCCTCTCCCTCAGGAGGCTGCACTTCCCAGGATCCCTCAGAGGATCCCCCAACCCCTCTGAGGATCACGGAGATGGCAGAGAAGGCAAATACCAAATCCCAGCCCAAGAAGGGGCAAACGAACCCCCAGAGAAGGGGCCAGGTGAGGGAGGGGACAGGAGGGGACACAGGGAGGGATGGGGGACTGGGATGGGATGGGATGGGCCAAGGACTGCTTCCCACAGCTCCTCCTGCCTGTGGATGGGACTCAGGGTGACAGGTGTGACATGGTGGAATCACAGGTGGGACACAGGGAACAAACCACGGGTGAGACACAGGGAAAAACCAGAGATGGGACAAAGGGAATAACAGGTGGGGACATAGGGAATTTCAGGTGGGACACAGAGAGCCACAGGTGGGACACAAGGAACCACAGGTGGGATATAGGGAACTGCAGGTGGGACACATGGAATAATGAGTGGGACATGGGCAGCCAGAGTTGGGACACAAGGAAACAGCCACAGGTGGGACACAGGGAGGTAAAGGTGGGACACAGGGAACAAGCAGAGATGGGACACAGGGAAAAAAAACACAGGTGGGACACAGGGAACAAGCAGAGGTGGGACACAGGGAATGGCAGGTGGGACACAGGGAATGGCAGGTGGGACACTGGCAGGTAAAGGTGAGACACAGGTACAGGTGGGACACAGGGGACAAAACATAAGTGGGACACAGGGAACTGCAGGTGGAATACAGGGAACAAACCACAGGTGGGACACAGGGAACAAGCAGAGATGGGACACAGGGAATGGCAGGTGGGACACAGGGAATGGCAGGTGGGACACAGGGAATGGCAGGTGGGACAGTGGCAGGTAAAGGTGAGTCACAGGTACAGGTGGGACACAGGGAAACAACCACAGGTGGCACACAGGGGACAAAGCCCAGGTGGGACAGCTGGGCTGGCAGCTGAAGGTGGCACACAGGGACAGTGGGATGAGGCTGGCAGGGCCACCCAGCTCGGAGAGGCCATGGGACACTGGGAGCCACCACGGAGCCCTCGGGAGACCCCTGGAGATGGCACCGAACACCTTCCCCAGGCCAGGAGCTGCGACAGCAGCCAGGGCCACCCTCACTCGCCCTCTGTCCCCTGCAGGTGGCCGTGCCAGCCCAGGAGGTGACGGCGCCTGCCCGGCCCGCGCGTGACCCCGGCGCCGGCCACCGTCCCCTGCCCCCTGCGCTGGCAACACCCCTGGCTGCTCCCGGCAGGAGCAGGGCCCCGGCCAGCGGGCACCCCCCGCGTGTCCCCAGCGCCCAGGACAGCCCGGACACGGCCACGGCCACGCAGGGCCGGGCAGGGGACCCCGAGGACGGCGCGGAGCCGCCGCGGGGCAGGGTGAGGGTGGCGCGGCTGACCGAGGCCGGGCTGAGGCAGCTGGGGGGGATCTCCAGGTACCAGCGCACCCTGGAGTGGCTGGACAGCATCTTCACGAGCAGAGACGAGGTGGTGGCCGAGCTGCAGGAAGAGCTGGATGGATTCTGGGACTTCCAGGAGCACGGGAACAGTTTGGGTGGGAAAGGCCCCTGAGGTGATGGAGTCCAGCTGGACCAAACCCCAGCACGGCCCCCAGGGCCACGGCCAGCCCCTCCCTGGACACCCCCACCGCTCTGAGGGACCTCCTCGCCACAGACAGGCACCAAAGGGGAAGCTGAGAAGGCAGAGCCGGACCCTGCTCAGGACAGCTGGAACGCAGGAATTCCCATGGGAATTCCCAGGAAAAGCCCTTTTCCCTGGAGGATGATCCACCACAGGGGCTGCCCAGAGAAGCTGTGGAGCTCCATCCCAACGGGACAGGGACCTGAGAACCCCCTGGAGCTCCACGGGAGATGGACAGTGATCTCCAGAGCTTCCCTCTAACCTTCCATGCTGCTGTGAGGATGGGGATGCCTTCCCCATGGAGCTTCTGGATGTGCTCCAGGGACCACGGGATGGCTTGGGCTGGAAGGAACCTTGAAGACCACCCAGCTCCACCCCCTGCCATGAGCAGGGACACCTTCCATTACCCAGAGTTTCTCCAAGCCCTGTCTAACCTGGCTGTGAGCGCTTCCAGGGTCTAGAAACAAAAGTAGGATGAACCTTCCCACCCAACACCTGTGGAAAACACGTCCTGGAGCATCCCAATAAAGAGTTTTTACACAGATCCGCCCTTGTCCTTCGGTTAATACCTGAAACCATGACAAGATGCAACAGGAGCAGCTTTTCAAGCCTCTGGTTTTCCCAACAAGTTCGTATCCTGAAGGATTCCGTGGGGTTTCAATCCCACACCACAACCACAGCCGGGGCAAGACGGAGTCAGGAGAGGGGATTTAAGGGAAGAGCCAAATCCCTGCTCCCCACACAGCCCCCGTGGGCTGCGAGGAGATGATTCAGCCCCCACAAGAAGGTGAAACCCGAAGATCAGAAGTCCCCCAGACCTCCAGCTCCCACCTTCAAACCATAAAAGAGCTGCTTTTCTCCACAGCCAAACCCCGTGGATTCCAAAGGATCCACGGAAAACCCTCTCCGAGGGCAACGCCGCCCTTGGGAACATCCCCAAATTCTGTGTACGGCCATTTCGGAGCTTTCCCACCCCTTTCCACACAACACGACCCCGAAACCCCTTTTTTTTTGTGGGAGTTTTCTCCCGTTCCCGCTGCTCCGGCCGCTCCCGGAATGCGACGGCAGCGTTTGTTCATTGTGCAGAGCCAGCCTGGCTTCCAGGTTTTCCTGAACAAAGGACTGAAACAGGGGGGAATATGCGTCAGAAGCCCGTCCTGGACGTTGCTCACCCTTTTTTTCCTGCACAAATATTTGTAAACACGTGGAGAATTCGTGTCCAGCCGGCTTCGGGACCCTTCATAAAACCAGGGATTTATTGCAAACAGGATGGGAATCATTTCCCAGCTCCCGGTGCTTATAGGGCTTTAGGATGAGAAACATAAAGAGCAGGAAAAGAGCGGCTGCAGCTGGGCTCCGAGCCCTGCTGGAGAGGGATGGAACGGGGGCAGTGAGGATTTACAGCTCCAGAGCCCCCCACAAACCCCCTCCCAAAAAATAAAACAAAGCATGGAGTTTCTGGGCTGCACAGGAGAATTCCCTGGGGTTTATTTATGGATGGAGGTTTGGGGATAGGCTGAGCTCCAAGGATCTTCCAGGAGTGCTCAGCCTGGAGAAAAGGAGGCTCAGGGGGGAACTTGTGGCTCTGCACAAGTCCCTGGCAGGAGGGGACAGCCAGGGAGGGTCAGGATCTGCTCCCAGGGAACAACAGGAGAATGGAAACGGCCTCAGGCTGGGCCAGAGGAGGTTTAGGTTGGAAATTTGGGGAAATTCCTCATGGAAAGAAAGGGCTGTGCAGCCCTGGCAGGGCTGGAGTCCCCATCCCTGGGGGGATTTCAAAGCCCTGAGGACGTGGCACTTGGGGACATGGGACAGCGCTGGCCCTGGCAGGACTGGGTGACCTCAGAGGGGGAGTGCTCAGCCTGGAGAAAAGGAGGCTCAGGGGGGAACTTGTGGCTCTGCACAAGTCCCTGGCAGGAGGGGACAGCCAGGGAGGGTCAGGATCTGCTCCCAGGGAACAACAGGAGAATGGAAACGGCCTCAGGCTGGGCCAGAGGAGGTTTAGGTTGGAAATTTGGGGAAATTCCTCATGGAAAGAAAGGGCTGTGCAGCCCTGGCAGGGCTGGAGTCCCCATCCCTGGGGGGATTTCAAAGCCCTGAGGACGTGGCACTTGGGGACATGGGACAGCGCTGGCCCTGGCAGGACTGGGTGACCTCAGAGGGCTTTTCCTACCTCAGCAATTCCATGATTTTATGATCTGAAGCCTCTCCTTGCAATCTCAAAGCTCCAGTCTGACACATCCTCATTCCCCACCCAGAGGGACAGAACCCTCCCAGCTTTGCTTCCATCCATGTCCTATTCCTGTCATTTTTCCAGGATTCCCACAGCCAGACCTCAAATTTTAGGAATAATCAGGAAAAACTGGAACCGCTCACCAGGGTTGGATTTGGGTCTTTGAATGTCCCCAAGAAGTGACACAGAGAGAGACTTTGGATCATTTTTAGGAGTGTCCCAAGTGGATCCAAGCCCAGTGTCCAACCTGACCTGGGCACTGCCAGGGATCCAGGGGCAGCCACAGCTGCTCTGGGAATTCCAGCCCAGCCCCTGCCCACCCTCCCAGCCAGGAATTCCTTGCCCAGATCCCACCTATCCCTCATTCCAGGAGGTCAGACCAGAGCCCCCTGAGATCCCTCCCCAGGGAATGATCCCATGAGCCACCAAAGAGATTCCATCCATTTCCCCCAGTCAGGGCAATCAGAGCTGGCCACTGAGAGCGGGATGGGATTGAGGAGATGAAACCAGCCCTAAATCCAGGACATTCCCAGCCCTGGGAAAGCTCAGAGCTGGCCACTGAGAGCGGGATGGGATTGAGGGGATGAAACCAGCCCTAAATCCAGGACATTCCCAGCCCTGGGAAAGCTCTGCTGCTCCCCCTCCCCTCAGCTGACGAGGAGTCTGCATCCGGGCCATTGCAGGAAAACCTCCCTGGCTCAGAGTGAATTTTTTTTTCATTTTTTCCCTCCCTTTCCACGTCTGTTTTCCAAGGGGAATATTTCAAGCCCTGTGATCCTATCGGGCCGGCCCCGAACCAGCAGCGATTTCTGCGCCGCCGCTTTGATGGCAGCCAAGCGCTTTTCTCCCGGGGAAAAAAAGAGAAAAAAAAGGAGGTCAGGGGGTCAAAGGAGCGCTGTGACAATTCCCAAAGTTCACTCTGCTGCCACCAGGGCCAGGCTCCATTAGCACGTAGGACAGGGTGGTTATCACAGGTCACTGACACCGGCCCGCTCTAATGGCTTTTCCTGTGGCCTTATCAATGCCGTGCACAAAGTGGCTCCCCCCAGCCTTCCCCTATGATCTCAGAGCTCTGTTTACAGCTATCTCCCCGCACCAGGCACCAGCCCAGGCAGCAGACGCTGAGAAATGCCAGGACACGGCCATGGGACAGGCTGCAAAGTGCCTGAGATGGACAAGGAGTCACCAAAGAGGGATATTTTTTTTTTTTTCCACTGCACGCCCCGCTCTTTTCCAAAAAAAAAAAATAAATGTAAAGTTTTTGAGTTCCCAAGGAAAACTCGACAAGCCCGAGCTCTGAAACAGAAGAACCACAGAGTTTCCATGGTGGGGTTTGTGTTGCGCTGTGGAATAAAAGGAACAAGTGGTGCTACAAAGAGAAAAAAGGTTTGGTTTCATCTGAAAGGCAGGGCTGGGTGGCTCTCATTGTTGGAGTTGTGGTTCCTAAAGAGCCTCCCTGGTGCCTTGAAAGGAGAACTTCAATTGTTCTGCCCCCTCTGCAAAGCACAAATATTTTTGGTGGGGATGCTGAGCCCCCGAGAGGGTGGGGAGGGAGTGGGGTGAGCTGAGCCCCCCTGCCCAACCCCATCCGAAACAGCAGGAAAAGGAGGATTTGGGCAGGCAGCACCAGCAGCATCACACCTGTGAGAGGAATTAAAATGATTTAAGTGCAGGGCTGGCAGGAGAACCAGGATCCACAGGATCCCCCAATTCCAACAGAATCTGCTCCATGTGGCCATCCCAGGTGGGAATTCCACGGGCTCACCTCGAGCCCAGGGACCCCTGAGCAGCTCCTGCAGCAAAACCTTGTGATTCCAGTGATAATCCCAAAACAAAACGTCGCTTCTCCTCCCAAGGCTGCGCTGGCTGGGCACTAAGAGATACAAAACTTGTCCTTCCCTAAAATTCCCAAGGAGAGCTGCTCCAAAAGGATACAGACTATCCACCCTGACAAGATATCCCTACACGGATTGTTTGCAGTAAAACAGGGGGGTTATTATTAACTGTACTTTTTTTTTTTTTTACCTTTTTAATGCACTTTGTGCATCAAAGCAGCTCGAGGCTTGGGGGAGAGGCAGCACAGATAAAAATGTCAGTGCCGAGATAGGACAAATTTATAGTAAATCCCTGTCAGCTCCCATTTATCTAAATTATCCAGCTCTGGATTCTCCAGAAATCCTTCAGCAGCTCCAGCTTTTAAGGCTGTTTTTACCTCAGAATCCGCTCCCTTTTTCTTTCTGCCTTGCTGCCTCTGTTTTTGGACACTTGTTCTTTCCCCTAAAATGACCCCTTTGTAGCTGGGATCAAAGAGCTGGGAGTGTCAATCCCAGTGTCTTCAGGAACATGTGAAGAACCTCAAAGTAATTGGGAAGCAATTAGCACCGAGCTAAAAAAACCCACCCCGCCGAGGCAGAGCCTAAATGAGCACTAACAGGCACCAGCCCCGCTCAGGGAAGAGTTTAAGGGACTTAAATCACCCTCAGCTGCCTCCTGACAACTTTTTGGGAGCACCTTCAGTGCAGCCCACTCTCCCCTGATTTTTTTTGGCTTTTTTTTTTTTTTTTTTAATTTCATTCCTTTCTGCTTTGGGTTCGCTCTTTGCTTTCTGCCTCGCTGCAGCTTAGGGGAAACATGAAACACAAAACTGCTTTTCATTTTCTGTTGTGTAAAGCGAAGCCATCCCATGTCTTGGCCTGGAAATCCAAGGCACCCAGCAGCTGCCGAGATGCTCCTGCAGATAAACCAGCTGGCCCAGGCCTCACCTCTCCTCCTTTATTTTGGATATTGATCAAAGCAGCCCCAGCGTTACACAGATTTTGGTCAGAGGCAGCATAAAAGATCGACCCATCAATGGTGAAATCGCGTCCTGGGTCTATTCTTTAGTCACAACGTTGCTGTTTTGCACAGCCCCTCTGCCACGAGGGGATGGAGCTGATGCCACCAGCCCAGGCTGCTGATGGCCTGGGCTGGGCTTGGGGCTCAGGGTCAGCTCAAACCTGGCCAGGCTTTGCCCAAATGACCCTGAAATCCCTGGGTTTGCTGCCAGTGCTCCTCCTAAACCTGTCACTGCTTTGGGATGGAGGGACCCTGAAGATGTTGGGATGTTTTATCCCAGATTTCAGAGATCCAAGCCCTTCCCATGCTCATCTCTCCCTCAGGCAGCCCCTTCCTCCCCAGGAAAGGAATTGGGATGAACAATCCCATAAAACATCCCAGGAGAGCCTGAAATGTCTGAACAGAACCTGGGCTGGGCTTGGGGCTCAGGGTCAGCTCAAACCAGGCCAGACCTCAGCCAGCTAACCCTGAAATCCCATTTTAGGATTTGCTGCCAGTGCCCTCCTTAAACCATTCACAGATTCCCAGACTGGTTTGGGATGGAGGCACCCTGAAGAAGTTGGGATGTTTTGTTTGATATCTGCAGAAATCCAAGCCCTTCCCATGCTCATCTGCCCCTCCTAAACCTGTCACTGCTTTGGGATGGAGGGACCCTGAAGATGTTGGGATGTTTTATCCCAGATTTCAGAAATCCAAGCCCTTCCCATGCTCATCTCTCCCTCAAGCAGCCCCTTCCTCCCCATGAAAGGAATTGGGATGAACAATCCCATAAAACATCCCAGGAGAGCCTGAAATGTCTGAACAGAACCTGGGCTGGGCTTAGGGCTCAGGGTCAGCTCAAACCAGGCCAGGCCTTGCCCAAATGACCCCAAAATTCTCACGCCTTAGACTTGCTGCCAGTGCCCTCCTTAAACCATTCACAGATTCCCAGACTGGTTTGGGATGGAGGCACCCTGAAGGTTTTGGGATGTTTTGTTTGATATCAAACACTCCTCACTCCAGTTTCTCCCTCAGGCAGCCCCTTCCTCCCCAGGAAAGGAATTGGGATGAACAATCCCATAAAACATCCCAGGAGAGCCTGTCCTGCCCCGCAGCCGCCACCACGCCAAGGTCCAGCTCTCAATTAACCCCCGCCTGACCTTCCTTCACTTTCTTTCCCCCTGCTCTGCCCTTCCTGCCAAAGTTCAGCGTTTCCTGGAAAAGTCTCCGTGCCTGTTGGATGTTGTCCTTCGCCTTGGTTGCCGAGGGAAGGATTTGCAGGATTTACAGGTGCCTGGCCCCCTCTGGAAGCCCATGACCGCGGGCTGACCCCCCGGTACAATATGTGAACTCCTGCCCTGCTGATAAGGCTGCCAGATAGGAGCAGGAGTTTGCAAATAATCCTTTGGGAATTTATAAGCAGCGCAGCCATAAAACCGAGGTGACTGGAAGGTCGATTTCACTAAAAATAATAAATATCTCAATGTTTATTCAACGTGGGCCTTTTTAACTGCAGGCCAAGCTCTGAGATAACGCCATTGTAAATGACAAATATTGGGAGTTTTGGGGAACTATTACATTATGATCCTTCCGTCTGACACTGCCGGGGCCGTTCCCTCGATGCCGTGCAGGATCTCTGACACTGCTCCACCCGAGCTGGGCCTGGAAAGCCAGGCCAGGATTCAGGCTCAGGTCAGCAAAAGGGCAGCTTGCTGCTCAGGGGCTTTTTAATCCTGCTCCTGGCTCCCTAAAACACCTTCCCTGGAGCTGTGCTCCGATTTCTGCTCCTTGTTAGCTCTCGTTCCTGTTTGCAGGGTCTGAGCTGGGGATGAACACGAGGAATGGGAGCAGGGACAGGAATGGGAGCTGGGAAAGGAATGGGAGCTGGGACAGGAATGGGAGCAGGGGCTGGAATGGGAGCAGGGAAAGGAATGGGAGCAGGGAAAGGAATGGGAGCAGGGGCTGGAATGGGAGAAGGGACAGGAATGGGAGCAGGGGCTGGAATGGGAGCAGGGAAAGGAATGGGAGCAGGGAAAGGAATGGGAGCAGGGGCTGGGATCCAAATCTCAGCCCCAAGAGCACAAACCCCGTGGTGGGCTGGAGAGAGAAAAACAAGGATGGGAGTGCAGGGGCTGAGCTGGAATTGGACACTGAACTGCAATGTGCACGTGGAGCAGAGCTGATCCCAGGGAGAGACCCCGTGACCATCGTGCATTTTGGGGCCATTTGGGTTCATCTTGGGTGCATTTTGGGACCATTTGGGTTCACCTTGGCTGCAGCCCTGGCTGGGCTCTTGTGCTGCCCAAGGTGCATCCATTGGCAGATTTAATAAATCCCTGCTTTATTCTGGAACTCTGTCCAGCCTCTGTTCTAGCTCAGCCCTCACAGGGCATCACAAGGGCCACGTCCCTGCAGGATGGGGACTGCTGGAAAACCCTTTCCACAAAGGAATTGTCCCAGTACCCGACCTAAACCTCACCTGGCTGTTTCCTCTCATCCCATCCCATGTTCCCCCCTGTCCCTTGCAGGGACACCACCACCCAGGCCCCTGCACCATTCCCACTTCCAGAAGGAGACAATCCCACCCAGGTCCATCCCAGGGATCTGCTGCTTCCCCCGACACATTTCTGAGGATCAATCCCTATTTCTGATTAGAAAGACAACAAAATCCTCAATGCAGAGACAAACCCATTTCTGTTATGTGAAGCAAAGCAATTCCATTCTTTGCCTTGAAATCCATGGAATGCAACCACTTGGAATGGTCAAAACTGCCCCATCCACCAGCAGAAGTTGCTGACCCTCCTCAGAACACCTTCGTGGACAATCACACCAGCAAATGCATAATAAATCCAAATTAAATCCATATTAAATCCAAATTAAATCCATAATAAACCCATATTAAACCCGTATCAAATCCATATCACACTCTTGTGTCAAACCAAGGCCTGGCAGCCCCTCCAACAGGATTCCTAACCCATCTCCATGATCCCCATTCCTCCCTGAAGCTTTCCCAAATAAAGTGGCACTTTCAGCCCTCCCCACAGCCTTTCAGCTCCCTCCTAATTCCCAATTAACAAACTCCTGCTCCTCCCAGCTCCGCCTGGAGCGCTGGGATATTCCTCCAAGATAAACACAGCCACACATTTTGGGGAGGGGAGCTTCTCATTCCATGAAAATCTCACGGCAACGTGGCCAAATGACCTAATTATGAACAGATGAGGGGCACAAAAAGATGTTTTATAGGAACGGGGCTTCTGACAGTTCTTTTCCTTCAGCAAACCCGTGTGGATCGCTGGAGACGCCGGGAACCGGGAAACAATTCCCTCTCCAGGCTGGGAGGGGAGGAAAGCTGGCAACACAGAGCTCCTTTCATCTCCTGCCTGGGATTTGGCTGCCCAGCCACAGGGTAAGAGCTCCACGACAGCTCCTGGGCTCCAACGGCCCTGGAAAAGGGATGCAGGTTCCCTGGAATGGCAGATGCAGGGCCTGGATGCTCCTGGAAGCTCCTGGAAGGTCGGAGGGTGGGCTCCAAATGCCCCTAAAAAGAGATGAAACTCCACAAGTTCCTTGGATCAGGAAATTCAAGGCTCAGATGCATCCTTGAAATTCAAAGTTGAGTTGAAGGGTGAGCTCCAAAGGACCAGGAAAAGGGATGAGACTCCACAAGTTCCTTGGAATGGCAGATTCAGGGCTTGGATGCTGCTGGAAACATCCTTGGAATTCAAAGTTGGATGGTGAACTCCAAATGTCCCTAAAAAGGGATGAGGCTCCACAGCTTCTTTGAATCTGGAAATTCAAGGCTCAGATGCATCCCAAAAATTCAAATTTGGAGGGTGAGCTCCCAAGGCACTGGAAAAGGGATCCAGGTTCCTTGGAATGGCAAAATCAAGGCCTGGATGCTGCTGGAAGCATCCCTGAAACCCAGAGTTGGAGCATGAGTTCCAAAGGTCCCTAAAAAGGGATGAGGCTCCTCAGGCTCTGTGGGTCAGGAGATTCAAGGCTTGGATGCTTCCCGAAATTCAGAGGGGGATGAGCTCCAAAGGCCCAGGAAAAGGGATGAGACTCCACAGGTTCCTTAGATCAGGAGATTTAAGGCTTGGATGCTGCTGGAAGCATCCCAAAAATTCCCAATTCAAAGTTGGAGGATGAGCTCCAAAGGTTCATTATCTGCCTTCCTTATAAATTAATATTTGAAAAAAATCACTGCAGTCAGAATTCCCAGGAGCCAGCCTGTGGAAAGAGGAGCTCCCTTGGACAGCTCCAAGGAACCATTTCCAGTCAAAAAACAAACTCCTGGCACAATCTGTGGGATTTTTTCCCTCAGGAATCTCAGAGTGATCCGGGGAAGGGTGGATTTGGGGATGGCAGCAAAGCTGCTCCTGTCAGACAGAGCTGGCAGGGCAGTGAAGGTCTCCAAGGTGCAGAAAATGATCCATTTCTGAGGAATTCTTGCCCAAAACTCCTCCTTTTCCATGGAATGGTGAAATTACTGTGGCCAAAGAAGAATTCTTGGAGAAAACAGCATCGGAATCTGACCAATTCCTGCCCAAAACTCTCCCATTTTTCAGGGAATAACAAAATTGCTGCATCCAAAAAAAAGTATTCCTGGAGAAAACAGCATCAGAATCCAAACAATTTCTGCCCCCAAACTCCTCCATTTGTATGGAATAACAAAGTTACTGAATGCAAAGAATCCTTGGAGAAAATGGTATCAGAGAATCCAACCAATTCCTGCCCAAAACTCTCCCATTCCCACAGAACAACAAAATTGCTGCATCCAAAGAGGAATTCTTGGAGGAAACAGCATCAGAATCCAACCAATTCCTCCCCAAAATTCCTCCGTTCCCATGGAAAAACAAAATTCCTGCATCCAAAGAGGAATTCTTGGCACAAACAGCATCAGAATCCAACCAATTCCTCCCCAAAATTCCTCCATTACCAAGGAATAATGAAGTTAACAAATCCAAAGAATTCTCGGAGAAAATTGTATCAGAATCCAACCAATTCCTGCCCAAAGTTCTCCCATTTCAATGGAATAATTAAGTTAATGAACCCAAAGAATTCCTGGAGCAAACAGCATCAGAATCCAACCAATTCCAGCCCCAAAATTCTCCCATTCCCACAGAGTAATTCACTTTCCCTGGAGTCAAACAGCATCAGAATCCAACCAATTTCTGCCCAAAACTCCTCCATTCCCATGGAATAACGAAATTCCTGCACCCAAAGAGGAATTCTTGGAGAAAACAATGTCAGAATCCAACCAATCCTTGCCCAAAACTCTATTTCAATGGAATAATGAAGTTAATGGATCCAAAGAGGAATTCTTGGAGCAAACAGCACCAGACTACGACCAATTTCAACCCAAAATTCCTCCATTTCCAAGGAATAATGGAATTACTGGATCCAAAGAGGAATTCTTGGAGCAAACAGCATCAGAATCCAACCAATCCCTGCCCAAAATTCTTCCATTCCCATGGAAAAACAGAATTCCTGCATCCAAAGAGGAATTCTTGGAGAAAACAATGTCAGAATCCAACCAATCCCTGCCCAAAACTCCTCCATTTCCAAGGAATAATGGAATTACTGGATCCAAAGAGGAATTCTTGGAGGAAAGCCCAACAACTACGAAATATAAACACATGAAAAATTCCAGATTTGGGACAGCAGGAGAAAATTCCTTTGCGTTTCCGTGCCCTGCTCGAAGGAATTCCACAGATTTTCCCCAAATCCATCCATCCCTCGGGGATTTTTTCCTCCCTCAGGGATCCAAGGATGAAGGAGGGAGGGGCAGCTCCGTGGAATTCCCCAGAGCAGGAAAATCCCGGATTCACTCACCAGGACGGAGTAGATGTGGAGGCATCGGTAGACCGGGGAGAAATCCACCAAATCCTGGGCTCCAGGCACCTAAAGCAGGGAGAAAATCCATGAAAAAGCCGGGAATCTCACCAAAAATCCATGGATGGGGAGTAAAACTGGGAGAAATTTAAATACGGATACATGGAACTCTAAAATATCAAAGAGAGACGTGTGAAATACTAAAAAAAATCACATTTAAATAAGTTTGTCACTCAAAAAAATCACATTTTGGTGGATAAAACTATAAAAAATCAAATTTCTGTAAGTTCACTCTAAAAAAACCCATCTAGGTGAGTGCAAGTCATAAAAATTTTATTTATAAATAAGCAGAAGTGCAAAAAATTTAAATATGGGTGAGTGGAATTTTAAAATATCAAAGAGAGACAAATAAAATGTAAAAAAATCACATTTAAATAAGTTTATCACTCAAAAAAATCACATTTAGGTGAATGAAATTTAAAAAGAAATCAAATTTCTGTAAGTTCACTCTAAAAAATCCCATCTAGGTGAGTGCAAGTCATAAAAATTTTATTTATAAATAAGCAGAAGTGCAAAAAATTTAAATATGGATGAGTGGAATTCTAAAATATCAAAGAGAGACAAGTAAAATCCTAAAAAAAATCACATTTAAATAAGTTTGTCGCTCCAAGAAATCACATTTAGGTGAACTAAACTATGAAAAAATGAAATTTAAATAAATCTCACTCTAAAAAATCCCATCTAGGTGAGTGCAAGTCATAAAAATTTCATTTATAAATAAGTAGAATGGCAAAAAATTTAAATATGGGTGAGTGGAATTCTAAAATATCACAGAGAGACAAGTGAAATAATAAAAAAAAAAACAAATATAAATTAAAGGTCACTCAAAAAAAATCATATTTAGGGGATTGTAGCTCTAAAAAAATTAAATTTAAATGAGCGTCAGTCCAAAAATTCCCATCCAGGTGAGTGTAGCTCATGAAAATTCCATGGATAAATAAGGAGAACTGAAAAAAAATTAAATATGGGCAAGTGAAACACTAAAAAAATTAAATATGGGCAAGTGAAAACACTAAAAAAATTTAAATATGGGCAAGTGAAACACTAAAATATCACATGGAGAGAAGTGAAATCTTCTCCAAAAAATCAAATATAAATGAAAGTCACTCTAAAAAAATCACATTTGGGTAAATGAAATGAAAAAAAAATTCTATAAATCATATTTGATTTATCATAAATTATCAAAATCTTTTATCAAGAATTATATAAATCAGAGTCACTCCAAAATGCCATTTTTAGGTGAGTGCAGCTCTAAAAAAATAAAATTAAATAAATCCCACGTTAAAAAAAAATCACATTTAGGAAAATGAAGTGCTAAAAAAATCACATTAAATCAGTGTTAACTCCAAAAAAATCACTTTTAGGTGAGTGAAGATCTAAAAAATTCCAATTTAAATAAATTCCACTCGAAAAAAATCACATTTAGGTGAATATAACTCTTAAAAATTCAATTATAACTAAATTCCACTCGAAAAAAAATCACATTTAAATGAGTTCAACTCTAAAAAATCTCATAAATTAACACCACTCTAATAAATTAAATTTAGATGAATAAAACTGTAAAAAAAATCACATCTACATCAGGGTAACTCAAAAAAAAAATCACTTTTAGGTGAGTGTAGATCTAAAAAATGCTGATATTAAAGAAGTGTCACTGCAAATTTTAGGTGAGTGCAACTCTAAAAAATTCAAATATAAAGAAATTCCACTCCCAAAAATCACATTTAAGCAAACGAAACTACAAAAAAAATCACATCTATACAAGTGTAACTCAAAAAAAAATCACTTTTAGGTGAGTTTAGCTCTAAAAAATTCAAATACAACTAAATTCCACTCTAATAAAATCACTTTTAGGTGAATATAATTCTAAAAAAAATCATATTTAAATAAGTTTATCGCTCCAAAATATCATTTATAGGTGAGAGCAGCTCCAACACCAGTGGCTCCAGGGCAAAGCCAAGATTCCAGGTATGGAAAAATCCATTTAATTCCTGGGATCTCCCGAAATATTCTGATTTTTCAGGGTTTGGAAGCAGCAAAATGCCCTCTCGTGTTGGCTTTGCTCCACTGAAACCCCACGGAACGCTCGGACTCATTCCAGGCACAGAATCCAAGGGATCCTGGCACCAGCCCTGCTCTCCTTCCGCAACAAAAAGTGGGGAAAAAGGCAAAATCCGGGCAAAAAACCCAAGCCATTCTTTGGGTTTCACGTCCCATTTGCTTGAAAGCTCCATTTGGGTTTGATTTTTCCCGGTTTTTCCCCCTCGGGAAGAGGCAGCAGGGAGGATCCAGGATGGGGGTGAGGAAGGGAATTTGGGCTGGGTGGGATCAGAGGGGGAATTTGCATTTTGTGTCCTTTGGAGATGTTCCCTTGGCACTCCTTGGCTCGGGCTGAAAGCTCCGGCATCCCAAATCCCGGGAAAAGGGACAGGGATGAAAGAAGGGAAAAGGGGCAGGGATGAAAGAAGGGAAAAGGGGCAGGGATGAAAGGGGCAGGGAAAGGGGCAGGGATGAAAGAAGGGAAAGGGGCAGGGATGAAAGGTTGTTAACATTAAAGCCCATCCTGAGGTGATCCAGGATGGAATTCCCACATCTGCACCTCCAGCTCCTGCCTCTGGAGCTGCTCTGGGAGCAGCCTGGAATGGTGGGAATGTCCCTGTCCCTGTCCCTGTCCCTGTCCCTGTCCCTGTCCCTGTCCCTGTCCCTGTCCCTGTCCCTGGGGGGAATTTGCATTTTGTGTCCTTTGGAGATGTTCCCTTGGCACTCCTTGGCTCGGGCTGAAAGCTCTGGCACCCCAAATCCCGGGAAAAGGGGCAGGGATGAAAGGGGCAGGGAAAAGGGAAAAGGATGAAAGGCCCCATGGACAGCCCTGGCAATGGTGTTGTTTTCCCGGATTTTCATGAGGCTGGCAGGGAGCTGGGGTGAGGAAAGGGCAGCTCGGGGCTCAGGGAGGATTCCCAACCCCGGGCAGGGTCCTGGAGACTCCTCAGCAGGGATGGGGACGGAAAAATGGGATTGGGAGAAACTCCTCTGTGAGGTGGAAATGGAGCTGGTAAAGGATTGCAGGGTGTGAGGGAAACCAGTCCTGGCTGGAGCTGGAATGGGGGATCCCAGGATCCCAGACTGGTTTGGGGTGGGAAGGTCCTTAAAGCCCATCCTGGGGTGATCCCAGTGCTGCAGGATGGGATTCCCACACCTGCACCCTCAGGCACTGCCTCTGGAGCTGCTCTGGGAGCAGCCTGGGATGGTGGAAGTGTCCCTGGCCATGGCAGGGCTGCAGTGGGATGGGATTTTATGGGATAAGCTCCTCTGTGGGATGGAAATGCAGCTGTTAAAAGGTCGCAGGGTGTGAGGGAAATCAGTCCTGGGGGCTGCAGAGGGGCCTGGCTGGAGCTGGAATGGGGATCCCAGGATCCCAGACTGGTTTGGGGTGGGAAGGTCCTTAAAGCCCATGCTGGGGTGATCCCAGTGCTGCAGGATGGGATTCCCACATCTGCACCCTCAGGATTTTGTGGGATAAACTCCTCTCTGATGTGGAACTGGAGTGAAAGAATCGCCTCCATGCAAGGAAAATCAGATCTCAGCACTGCAGAGTTTCCTGGCTGGAGCTGAAATGAGGGATCCCAGGATCCCAGACTGGTTTGGGATGGGAAGGATCCTAATGGGGGACCCTGAGGTGATCCAGGATGGGATTCCCACACCTGCACCCTCAGGCACTGCCTCTGGAGCTGCTCTTGGAGTAACCTGGGATGGTGGAAGTGTCCCAGGCCACGGCAGGGCTGCAATGGGATGGGATTTTGTGGGAAAAACTCCTCTCTGACGTGGAAGTGGAGTGAAAAAATTCCTTCTTGGGAAGGAATTCCTGCCTGGAAGGGTGGGGAGAGCTGGGCTGGAATTCCCAGATTTGAGGTGGCTGCCCCTGGATCTCTGGGAGTGTCCAAGGCCAGGCTGGATCCACCTGGGACAGTGGGAGGTGTCCTTGCCCACGGCAGGGGTAGAATTGATGATTTTTAAGGTCCCTTCCATCCCAAGCCATTCCATGATTCCATGAAATTCTCCCTCTGCCTGGATTAACACATCACACAATGACCCTGTCTCACGTTCACAAGTTCAGGTGTTTATCTGCTATTTCAATACTCAGACACATCTAAAAATTCACTGCACTTAGCACCAAGCAGTGCCTGCACTTCCTGAGGCAGAGCTGCACTGCCAGCGCTCCCAACAATCCATAAATCCCTGATTTTTGGGACGTGCGGATGCCACGGGAGCTCAGGCTGCCCCAGGCCAGGACTGATGGCTCCCCTGCCACCCCCTCCAGCCCAATCCTGCTTTTTATTCCTCTTGATTTCCAGAACAAAGGATTTATTCATCTTATCCCCAAATTTCCCAGTCCACACAACATCAACCTCCCAATCTCATTCCCAAATCCTGCAGCAGGCACGTTCCCAGAGCTGGAAACACCCAGAGCCCTCCTGCCAGTGGGGTTAAACGATCCCTGCAGCACATTTAACCCCTGCAAGGCGGGTCTGCCACGGAAACCTGCAGCCCTGGCTGCCACCAGCACCGGGATGGCTCAGAGTTCAGGGAAGCCTTGCTCTGGGTTTGGATAATTTGGGAGAGGAGGGTTAATTTGGGATATGAAAGTTAATTTGGGATGCGAGGGTTAATTTGGGATATGAAGGTGAATTTGGGAGAGGAGGGTTAATTTGGGATACAAGAGTTAATTCAGGATACAAGGGTTAATTTGGGATGTGAGAGTTAATTTGGGATAGGAGGGTTAATTCAGGATACAAGGGTTAACTTGGGATAGGAGAGTTAATTCAGGATACGAGGGTTAATTTGGGATATAAGGGTTAATTTGGGATATAAGGGTTAATTTGGGATACGAGAGTTAATTTGGGAGAGGAGGGTTAATTCAGGATACAAGGGTTAACTTGGGATAGGAGAGTTAATTCAGGATACAAGGGTTAATTTGGGACATGAGGGTTTGGATCTTGGTGGGTTTTGGTGCCAAAGCAGGACACGAGCCAGGTTCTTGGTGACAACCCTCCAGACTGGAACACCAGGAATTCCAGAGGAGCCAAATCCGGGGATTTGGGAACCATCCCAGGGTCCCACTGATGGGAATCCACGGATGAGCTGGGGCACAGGGACACGGGACAAGACACACAGCCCACGGGGGCTCCACTCCAGGACAGGGCACGCTCCAATCCAGCTCTGGAGTCCTCAGGAAAAGGATCTGGAGCTGCTGGAGAGAGCCCAGGGGACATCAGGGAGCTGGGGCCAGGCTGGGAGAGCTGGGAATGTTCACCTGGAGAAAGGAAGGCTCCAGGCAGAGCTCAGAGTCCCCCTGAGCCTCCTGTGCTCCAGGCTGAGCCCCTTCCCAGCTCCTCAGCAATTCTCCAGTCCCTTCCCAGCTCCTCAGCAATTCTCCAGCCCCTTCCCAGCTCCTCAGCAATTCTCCAGCCCCTTCCCAGCTCCCTCAGCAATTCTCCAGCCCCTTCCCAGCTCCCTCAGGAATTCTCCAGCCTCTTCTCAGCTCCAATCCCTTCCCCGGGCACGCTCCAGTTGCTCCAGGTCTCTCTTGTCGTGCAGAGCCCAAAATTAGAATGGCTTCATTTCTACGTGAGAGATTTTTTTGGCCAATAAATCAATAATTTTCGTTCCAAAAAGGACAATTCCCCAGGAGGATTCACTCTGGTGACCCAGGGACAGCACCCAGGGAATGTCTGGAGCTCTGCCAGGGCAGGTCAGGCTGAGATCAGGAAAGGTTCTTCCCCAGAGGGTGCTGGGCACTGCCCAGGCTGCCCAGGGAATGGGCACGGCCCCGAGGCTGCCAGAGCTCCAGGAGCATTGGGACACTGCTCCAGGGATGCCCAGGGTGGGATTTTGGGGGGTCTGGGCAGGGCCAGGGCTGGATGGATGATCCCTGTGGATCCCTTTCCATTAAGGAGATTCTCTGATTCTATGAGGAAGGAACACAGGGAACTCAAAGCTGATCAGGAACAAACTGCTCGCTTTTCTCTCCCACATGGGATCTCCTCCATGGGGCTCCTCCATGGCATCTCCTCCATGGGATCTCCTCCATGGCATCTCCTCCATGGGATCTCCTCCATGGCATCTCCTCCATGGGATCTCCTCCATGGCATCTCCTCCATGGGATCTCCTCCATGGCATCTCCTCCATGGGATCTCCTCCATGGCATCTCCTCCATGGGATCTCCTCCATGGGATCTCCTCCAGGACACCTGGCCAGGTGCACCTGGGGGTCCCATGGCTGCTGCCCCTCCCCCACTGCTCTTCATCACCACGGACAGCGGCCACTGCCCGCCCTGGGACCAGGACTGGGATGGGGACAGCCCCTCCTGCCCATCCCCAGCTGCAGGGTCACCTCCTGTGAGGCCACCAAAGTGCCACCACACCCAGAGATGGGATTCACCTGCCTGAGATAGGCCAGAACCATGGAACCATGGAATGGGTTGAGTGGGAAGGGACCTTAAATCCCATTTGGATCCAAATCCAGGGACACCTCCCACTGTCCCAGGTGGATCCCAGCCCCAGTGTCCAGCCTGGCCTTGGGCACTGCCAGGGATCCAGGGGCAGCCACAGCTGCTCTGGGAATTCCAGCCCAGCCCCTGCCCACCCTCCCAGGGGATCTCCTCCAGGACACCTGGCCAGGTGCACCTGGGGGTCCCATGGCTGCTGCCCCTCCCCCACTGCTCTTCATCACCACGGACAGCGGCCACTGCCCGCCCTGGGACCAGGACTGGGATGGGGACAGCCCCTCCTGCCCATCCCCAGCTGCAGGGTCACCTCCTGTGAGGCCACCAAAGTGCCACCACACCCAGAGATGGGATTCACCTGCCTGAGATAGGCCAGAACCATGGAACCATGGAATGGGTTATTCTGTGCTGATGTAGGAATGGAGCCCACCCAGAGGGTCCCAGAGCAGGGCCAGGTTGCTCAGGGCTGACCCCACAATTCCATCCCCATGGAGGAAGGTGTGACCTCACTCTGCTCTGGATGCACAGAAGCCATGGGAAGGATGGAATGGATTTGCAGGGAGGAAACAGAAAGCCCAGAACCACTTGAACAATCTCCACTTCAAATTTCCAGCTTGTCCTTGGTCCCCTCCCTGGCTGCTCAGGGGCTGTCACAGTCAGGGTGACAAACACCCCCCTGCCCAGGGACTGGCTGTAGCTGAAAACATCATTTTCCTGACAAAAGAGACTTCAATAAATGAGAAAAACCATCCAGAGGGGCAGACAGAACTTCCCAAAAGGTCCAGAACATGGCTGCATCCCAAGGAATGATGGACACATCCAAAGGCTCAACCCCTCAGGCCCTGCACTGCAGGTCTGGATCTCTGAGCTGCCTTTCCTGAGCCACTGGGCTCTATTCCATGGGAAACATCCCAAATCCCAGGTGAACCAGCACTGGGAGGAAGGAGAAACCAACATCATCCCCAGGTTATGTGGGATAACACCCAAAACCCTCTGTCAGGTCCCAGGAAGCTGCAGCAGGAAGGAAAGGGAAGAAGGGAGCACATCAAGGAATTCAAATTTCCACCTCCCATCCTGACAGAATCCCTTATCCAAAGACAAACCAGGACAAAGGAAAAGGCAAAGATTGGGTTATGGAGCAATGTTTCCATGAGGGATGGATGTTCTCCAGCAGCACCAAGCTGCTGGGACAGACTGGGGTGAGCAGTTCCCAATCCTTGGCCTCTCTGCTGAGCCCAGTAATGGGAATAGGGATAAAACCAAAATAAAACCAAATTTTGAGACACATCCTACATTCTCCAGCCTCTTCTGCACCTTCAGGACTCCCCCATGAGCAAGGAGCAAACCTCTTGAGACACCACAGGCACCCCACACTGCTGGTTTGGTGTTTACCTCTTCCTCCTCATCCTCATCCTCCACATCCAGGATCCCAGAATCCTGCTCCGACATGGGGCTGGTGTTCTTCACCTCCAGCTCGGAGCTGGCACTGAACTCCTTCTTGGATTTCTTCCCCCCGCTAATCCTGGGCTGCTGGGACACGATGTTGTCCAGGTTCCTCTGCTGCTGTGCCTAGGAGAAAACACAGATTTCACCTGGGATTTAATTTGGTTTTCAGGCACGAGGCGCAGCCAGCCCTGGAAGGGGACAAAGGAGGCCGGAGGCGCCACGCGCTCGGCGGAATTCCGACACGTCGCCTTTTCCCCAACCCAGATATTCCCAGATCCATTTGCAAAGCAGGCCAGGGATTATGCAACAACCCAAACACGCTCCTGACTCTTTCCAAATCCCAAGGCCCCGGCCCCCGTGCTGCCACATTGATCCGTTTACGGCCCAGCTGCAGCAATATTCGCCCGCGGGCCATGTGGTGACTGTCACAGGCCGCGCTCGGGGACCTCCTGAACCGCTGGATTTGTTCCTCTTTTCCAGCCGTGGCGGCACAAAACATTCCACATCTGGACCCCAGAGGTTCCTGAAAGCATTTTTGTGGGAGCCCAGGAGGGTTTAATTGCACATTGTTGATGTGCGGAACGAGCTGTAAAAGGTGCTCAAGGAAAACGTGCTGGAAGCAGCGGGATGGAGGGCTGGGAACACGCGGAGTTATTCCAGGGATTTTGGGGTTGTCTGGCAGCTGAGGTCACACTGTGCCCTCCTGCGAAAATTCCATTGTTTTCCCTTTGATACGGAGCACAATAACCACAGGAAAAGTGGTTCAGCCCCACTTGTTAAGGAGCTGATCAAGTTCAAACCGAAGGGCAAGGAATGGGAACAGCACGAACACACAAGGGGTCTCCAGGGCCAAATCCCAGCCAAAACCAGGGAAAAAAGGCCAATCCCATGGATGTGGCGGTGCTGGACACGTGGGTTTGAGTGCTGGTGTAACTGGAAAATAAACACTCGGAAAACATGGAATTTATAGGGATTTAAACACAGATTTGGAGGATTCCTCCCCGTATTATGCTGTGGGTTTTTTATGTATCAGGAGAAAGGTGTGTGGGAATCATGGACAGGATATTCAGGATCCTCTCATTCCATGGGCAAGGCCACTTTCCACAAGCCCAGGTAGCTCCTGGACATTCTAGAATTCCAGGATTCTCTGAGGTGGCAAAAGGGGCCCATCCCCTTCCCTATGGGAATGTGGCAGCCTGGATTTAGAAGGAAGCAGGAAAACCATCAAATCTGTCGGAGATCAAGCTGTCAGCAACACCAAGGGAGAATTAAAACATTATTAATGACTATTAAAAATCACTAATTATTAATTACTTTTGCTACCTGAACTGCAGAGAGCACAAAGCTTTATCCATGTGCAAACCTCCCAAATTATTTCCTTTTCGACACTTGGAAATTTTAACATCCCCCCCAAAATAATTCAGGAGCAGCTTTGATTTTTGCCATCCTCAAAATCCCTTTGGAATCTCCCCTTGGGAAGCAAAACCCCACCAGGGACCGAGCAATGGAGTAATTCCTGCATCTGAGGAATACTGAAATCCAAGCATGGCATGAAGACCCCATTCCTTGGGAAATCCAGGCATGGACATCCCATTCCTTGGAAAATCCACCTCAAAGTGCTCCTCACCCCGAGCACACACAATCAGCCCTGAATTAATTAACGAGCTGGGCAATCCACGACAAAATTCCGTGTACAAAGCTGCCCCTGGAGGCGGCTGCAGCGGGAACAGGAGCGAATCCTTGGATCGGGATGTGAATCCTTGTGGGATGTATTATCCCACAGCACAACCTTGACCTCTAGTGGTTGGAAAGCAGGAGCAGCCCTGGATTTATTTACTCCGAGTGCTCCTCCCAGCTGAGCCAGGGGACTCCCAACCCCATCCCTTTAAAAAAATCTCTTCAGGGATGAATCCCAACAATGGGAATTTTTGCAACAAAGCCCCAGAGGGAAAGGTCTGGGTGGACACTGCCCAGGACAAAGTTTTGCTCCCGACGTCAGGACGCGAAGCCGTTGGGGAAAGGGGCATTTTTGGCACCGGGATTTTCGGACTTCAGAGGCAGCACTCTATAGAAAGGCCTTGCAACATCCCATAAAGGGAATTAGGACTTCAAAAAGGGGCGGGAGCGCTTGGTCCTTCAGAAGAGAACACAACAAAGGGTCGGGGCTCGGGCCCGCCCAGCGCTGCCATGAGTTTCCCAACCCAGGCCTAATGAAGTTATAACCCTGAATCCACTGGAAATTCCCCCAAAAGCAAGCCCAGTGCACTCATTAAACCCTCCAGTTTATGTAATCCTTCTCCTTCTGGAGAGGGGAGAATCAAAGAGTGGGAAAAGGCGCAGTTTTGGATGAAGCCCTGAGCTGGACACGGATCGTTAATCAGGGCGGAGCGGGCCCGGAGCGCACAGGCGGTCATGGGAGAGGGAAATTTGGGATAACGAGCTGGAGGATGCTGCTGCCAGCCCTGGACTCCTCTGACCCAGCCCTCGGTGGGAAACACGCGGCATATCAGGCTGGACATGGAACTGGTGTCACCAAGGATCCATGGAAGTGCTCTCTGAGGATGACCAACCTTGGTCCCACCTCTGTTTTCCAACAGGGATTAATCTTCCCTGTTTTGGGAGCACATCAGGACCAGGTGTCAACATCTATAAGATCCAACCCAAATGCTGATAAGACCTCATAAATTCCAGTTATTTAGAAATCAAGGAAATCTGTCCCTCCGGCATCGCTCCAGGACAAGGAGCCCCACATGGAATTTACCCCCCAAACTTTGATTTTGCACTTTTCATGCAAATAAACTGATTTATCAAGAGAAGAGTTTTGACCTGGATTGAAGTCCAAGAACTAGCTGAGAAAATCACAGAACCCAGGAACAGTTTGGGTTAGAAGTGACCATAAATCCCATCCCATTCCACTCCCAGAGACATCTTCCCCTATCCCAGGGTACTCCAAGCCCCAATGTCCAACCTGGCCTTGGACACTTCCAGGGATCCAGGGGCAGCTGCAGCTGCTCTGGGCACCCTGTGCCAGGGCCTGCCCACTCTCTGAATGAAAAAAAAAGGAAAAATTTGTATGTCCCAACTCCCAGATATCCTAAAAACCAGCCAGACAATGCTCCCGAAGGCACAAAAGGTTTCCAGCCCACCAGGAGCAACTTGGACCTTGAGGAATCTTCACCTTTCAGAATTTTTGTGGGGGAGTTTTAAACTGGACAAGATTTTCCAGGGATTTGTGCCTGAACAGCCTCACGTTCACTCAGTGGAGGTTTGTTGGTCCCTTTCTGGGAACACCAGAGCCAAATCCCGAGCTGCGATGGGCACGTTCCCACTGCAGCAGGGACGGGAGCGCCCCAGCATGGAGGAGTGATCCTGGAGCCAGGCCCTGCAGGCCCCAGGAGGAACGGGAATGGCTTTTTCATCTCCACGAGGGCATTCCCAACCCCCCGCTCCCGGCAGGAAACGATCTGGACTGAGGTGACCTAGAAGTGAGAAATATCGAGTTTTCTTCAGCTTGGTGAAGTCAGCGAGGTTTGGGTTTCAGCGTGAGGGAAAGGCAGGGCTGGGGGGAGGCCCAGAGGAAGCAGCTCTGGAGAAATTTGGGATTATCCTGAGGAACTCCCCAGCTCATTCCCAGCACCTCCCCGGGCCGGGGTGCAGCAGAACAACCCTTCCATGGATTTGCTGAAAGGATCAAACCCGACCTGCAGAGGAGCACTGGGGGGTTTGGGGGCTCTGTTCCCCACAGAGGGAAGAGGCCCCACATCAAAGGCCGGGTCACACCCGCGGCGCCCTCAGAAAATCCACGGAATCGGGGCTGGAGGAGGCCCAAACCCCTCAGGGGACGACAAATCCGATCCAAAATCCCCCCACCTTTTGGTGTGGTTTCCAGGAAAGTGAGGCCAGTTTGGGGTTATCCTGTGGAATTGCCTCTGTTATCCAGGACCATCAATCCTGGCTCGCTCTGCTCCATGGGAGCATAAAAAGAGGCAGGAGAGCCAAGGCCTGGTCACAGCTGATGCTGCTTTTAGGACTCAAACACAAAGTGTTGGGATCGTGGAGGTGAAGTTCTCTCCAAGCACAGCAACTTGCCTCATCCACAGCAGCCTGGGAGACCAGGAGCATCCCCACCACTGCATCAGGGCAGAATTCCCAGCTCCTGATGGGAATCCTCTATCCAGACTGGCTGGTAGGACAAGCAAAGGCACCTTTCCAGCTCCAGATCCCACGTTTGTGGACTGAGGCTGTCATCAGGCAGTCCAGAAGACTTTTAGGAGACCTGGGACAGCGGGAGGTGTCCCTGCCCATGGCAAGGGTGGAATGGGATGGGATTTAAGGTCTCTTACCACCCAAACCATCCTGGGATTATTTGATGATGTAACTCCTGCACCTCCCTTCACCGAGGGCTCGACCCTGCAGGATGCAGCTTTGGGGGTTTCTCTTCAAACCCTAAATACGAATTCCCAGAGAGGTGTGGACTCCTCATCCCTGCCAGTGTCCAAGGTCAGGTTGGGCAGGGCTTGGAGCAACCTGGGAGAGTGGAAGGTGTCCCTGCTCAGACAGGAATGGGATGGGATGATTTTTAAGGTCCCTTCCAACCCAAACCATCCTGGGATTCAAAGCCCTCAACAGGAAGGACTTCCCTCAGCATTCCAGGATCCATCCCAAAAAACTCCCACAAGCTTGCAAGCAGCAACTCCACCTTCCCACCCCTCACAACCAACCCAACCCAACCCAACCCAACCCAACCCAACCCAACCCAACCAAGGTGGAGCTCAATTTTTTTGTAGCTGAATTTTTCAGAGTTGGGATTTTCAAAGCAACTCATCTCCTCCAGATCAAGTGACCCCAGCCACAAACCTGCACCCCAATGCCATGGAGGTATTCCCAGCGCCATGGAGTCATTCCCAGTGCCATGGGATCATTCTCAATGCCATGGGATCATTCCCAGCACCATGGGATCATTCCCAACACCATGGGATCATTCCCAACTCCACGGAATCATTCCCAATGCCAAGGACTGGGATCAGTTCCAGTGCCATGGAGTCAATTCCAGCTCTATGGAGTCATTCCCAATGCCATGGGCTCATTTCCAATGCCATGGAGTAATTCCCAACACCACAGACTCATTCCCAACACCATGGAGTCATTCCCAGTTCCATAGGATCATTCCCAACGCCATGAAGTCATTCCCAGTTCCATGGGATCATTCCCAATGCCATGGAATCATTTGCAGTGCCAAGGGATCACTCCCAATGTCATGGAGTCATTCCCAGTGCCATGGGATCATTCTCAATGCCATGGGATCATTCCCAATGCCAAAGGATCATTCCCAGCGCCATGGGATCATTCCCAACGCCATGGGATCATTCCCAAAGACACAGGATCATTCCCAATGCCATGGGATCATTCCCAACGCCGTGGGATCATTCCCAAAGACACAGGATCATTCCCAATGCCATGGGATCATTCCCAAAGACACAGGATCATTCCCAGAGCAGGCCAGGGACTCCTCCAGGCTTTGCCTCCAGAGCCACCCCAAGGAAAAGTTGTTTCCCCACCTCCAGGAGGAAGGGGCTCCTTTAAAACTCCAATATTGTTATTTTTGTAACTTCGCCTTGTTTTCCGCGCCCCTTCGCAAACACTCGAGCCTCACCTCCCCTCACCTCCACCCACCAATATTTACTTTTGAGCAGAATCTAATTAGGTTTTTCCTGATGAGACACGAGATAAGGCCCGGGGAGAAGGGGCTGGTGATTTAAAGGGAGCGATGATTTAAAGGCTGGCTTTGGTAGTTTTGATTAGTTCCTGCTGTGATGGTTTTACAGACCCCTCTAATGGGCTGAGACACCAAATTTTCAAATATCATTTCCCAATATCCCTAGGAATGGGATACATATTCCTTAAGCAATCTTAAAGAAAAAAAGAAAAGGGGGAAAAAAAAAAAAAAGCAGCAAAGCCGACTGGCTACGAGGATAGGAAAAAAAAGAACCTTAATAAAAAATGACAGTAGGGCTGGAGCCCTGCCAGAGAGCCATTCCAAAGTTATAAAATCCCCCTGGGATCAGATAAAAGCAGGGATTATTATTGCAAGGTGTAAACTCAACACACGGCCGCAGCTCCTGCTTTGAGTTTGCCCGCGGAGCCGGCGCTGTCGGGACGAGGAGGGGCTCGGCCTCTCCCGTTCCCGGTGCTAACTTGTTATCAGAGCAGACAATTTGTTGGAGGTTTGGCTGACAAAGTTCTCCCTGGGCTCAGGAAACGAGGCCCAACAATGGGAGGGTTTTTTTGAACTCCATTCCAGGTCATTAAGTAAAAGGAGTTTGGAAATGCAGCATTGGAAGGGTTTGTTCTCCCCAGTGCACAGACTCAGCCTCAAACCCCCCACTCCTCATTCCCTAAAAAGTCTCTTCCACCTCAGCCCATCCAGAGCTGAAATCCACCCTGGGTCTGATATTCCTAAACATCAATTTTCCTCAAATACAAGTTTTTGGCATCAAGTGTGTGATGAGGAAAATACAATTCCCCCTTTGCTTTGCTCTCACCCCATGATTTACCCTCATCCCCTGCTGCTGCTCCTTTTCCCAACCTGGATGTAATGGTCCTGATTAAGGTACCTAAAATGTCTTCAATATTCCCTGGCCAGAACAAGGGCACCGCTGTGGCAGCAGGTATCCCACTGGATTCCCAACAATTCCAGTTTGTGCTGCCCTGGATCCCTGGAAGTGTCCAAGACCAGGCTGGACACTGGGGCTTGGAGCACCCTGGGATAGGAAAAGGTGTTGGGGTTGGAATTAGACAGGATTTGAGGTCCTTTCCAACACAAACCATCCTGGGACAGTGGGAGGTGTCCCTGCCATGGATGGGATTAAGCCCATGGGATGAGCTCAGCCATATTTACCTCCTTAGAGTTCATTCA
The DNA here is from genome assembly GCF_017590135.1 of Pyrgilauda ruficollis. NCBI lineage: Eukaryota > Metazoa > Chordata > Aves > Passeriformes > Passeridae > Pyrgilauda > Pyrgilauda ruficollis. The sequence continues at coordinate 263,149 of NW_024517096.1, read as the reverse complement.
GTAACTGGGTTAATTCAGCTTTTCACACAAAACCGATGAAACCTCAGCTGTTTTGGTGAGCCCAGCACTGGGAGAAGGGAATGATCCAGACTTTCCCTTCCAAGGAGAAATTTATCACGCAAGGATTGATAAAAAGCCTTGGGCAACCACAGCCTCCGGGTCAGCTGCGCAAAAAAAGCCACTTTTTAAGAAGCCCTTTATGGCCCAAGTGTTGATTTACACTTCTGTGGGATCCAGATCTGCGGGCAGCTTCAAAGGCAGCTCAGTGCTGCGATTACAGAGTTTATTTATCACATTTACACGCGGTGGAGGAGCCGAGAATGAGCTCAGGGCACCGAAGGCAGCAGCAGCAGGAGCAGGAGGAGGAGGAGGAGGAGGAGGAGGAGGATGGGTGTTCCGCAGGGAATTTCAAACACATGAAACTCCTCGGCCTGACAACTCCACAGCTCGGGGCTCTGCTCCAGCAGCCCAAGCTCTTGGGCACAAAAATGGTTTACAATTCATCTGAACTGAGATGGAACTGAGACTCTTTGATTCGCTTCTACCAACCATTTAAAGTTCCTTCTCCAGCCAGGAGCACCCCTGGATGAAATCCCCCACCCTGGGAGCTGCTGCTGTGACCCCGGGCTGGTTTAACTCTGCCCAAGGAGGCACAGCCGTGACTCAAAGCTCCACTGCCAACTCCCACACGTCCCTTTCACCTCTCCTCACTCTTAATTGGGACCCAACCAAAGCCCTGAGTAAGAGAGGGAGCAGCAGAGGAATCACAACCAAAACTGGTCACAGGTGAGAGGGTCTGGAATGACTCAGGAGCACCCAAGCGTGCAGGGCCTGGCTTTGGGAGCTCTCTCAGGGAATTGGGATTGTTTTCCAAGCCAGGCTTTGTTCCAACATGCTCCCTGACAAGCAAGGCATGGCACAGGGAACAGGGTTGGGGTTTGGGGTTGGTTTTTGTTTTTTTTCCCCCAGTGAAACTGTTAAAAAGGAGAAATCCAGGCAAAAGGCTTGGTTTCCTCAGGAAAGAAAAACAGAGGAAAAGGGAATGAAGCTGGAGAGGAGAGTGGGGAGCTAAAGGGACAAATTCAGGCTTTGACTTAAGGACATTCTACCAGAGAATTGCAGAATTACAAAACTGGGGAGTTCATGGAATCACAGAGCGGTTTGGTTTGGAAAAGCTCATCCCATTCCAGCCCTTCCATGGGCAGGGACACCTTCCACTATCCCAGGGTGCTCCAAACCTCTCCCTGCCCTTCCTTGGGCTCCCCAGTGCAGCTCTGGGGCTTGGAGCACCAGGAAGCTCCTCCTCAACCCAAAGGCACCCAGGGAAATTCCAGCCCCCAGCACAGGAATAATCCCAGCTCCAGGAGCTCCTCAAACCCCTGGGGACTCTCCAGGTGCTGTCCCCACCTCTGTCCTTGCCCAGGGAAGGTGGGACCCTCACCCCTCTGGAAATCCAGGATAAAAGCACCCATGGATTAGATTTCACTGAAGGGGGAAGGTGTTGGGCTGGACTTTCCAGGGTTTGATCCATGGGGAATTCTGGAAAAACCATCTGAGTGTGCTCAGCATGGAGCCACCCCTGCCTGAGCTCCACACCACACAGGGCCCTCACTCCAGCCACGAGTTTGAGCAGCCTGATTCCAGCATTTCCCAACGGTTTTCCTCCCATTTTCCCTTCCCACCTGCTGGGAAGCTGCTGCCTTCCTGATTATCCCTGTTTTCCACGGCAGGAATTGCAGCAGGAGCTGCTCCCTCAGCCATGGAGCAGACAGGAATTGTCACTCATGCATGCTCCACTTTTCCTTGACCTCACAACATTCCCCAGGGAGTTACCCCAGCCTGGCCTGGGATGGAATCCTTGTATCCCACTGTCCCTGGGAGTTCCCAAAGTGCTGCTCCACACCCCCTCCCTGGCCTCTGGCACTTGGAGATAAGGCTCCTTTCAAGATTCTGCTTTTGTTGCCATTTATCAGCCTGGGCTGGGTTTTTGAAGGATTCTGAGGGACTGGCCATGGTCAGAGCACCTCCCTGGGATGGTCCCGATTCTCCTGGAACAACAGGACTCGGGAAATCCCAGGAAAAGCCCAGTGTGGTCAGTCCTGGACAAAACAGGACTTTGGCTTTTCCACAGGACAGACTGTGAGTCTTTAAGTGAGATCTGGGAAGAGCTGCGGAGATCCTTTGGATCTAACTCAGATCCCAGACCTGCAGGCAGAATATCCTCAGCCATTCCCGCAGAAACCTGGGATAACAGGATCCCAACAAGATATGTTCCATGCTGGGATCTGGGAACACGTTCAGTAACTGAGGGACAGAGATGGGATCTGGAATGTTCACTGAGTCTGGGAAGAACCTGCCAGACTAAGGCTGTCCTGACATCCCCAAGATCCTGTTTTCCATGGCAGAGGAATGTTCTTCCAGGGATAGACCATGGCTGCTCCCCACAGTGCCGTGTGCTCCAGAGCTATGGACCAAACTGAAATCCTCATGGAATGCTTTGGGTGGGAGGGGAACCTTAAAAACCACCTTGTTCCCAGGTGCAGCTCCAGCCCCTGGCCTGGCTGAACTTGCTGAGGTTCTGTCCCAGCTCTCTGGGAGTGACCCCCCAGCCCATCCCTCATCCCTGTGTCCATCTGTCCCTCCCTGTCTGTCCAGCCTGCAGACAGGGATGCTGTGTGGGACAGAGCCAAATGCTGTGCCCAGCCCCAAAGAATCCTGCAAGTCCTTTTTCCCTTTTCCATCAAAACTTCAGGAGGAATCTGGACAAGGATCACAGTGAAAGGCTGAACCCTAAAACCCAAAGAACCCCAAAACCCAAAGAACCCCAAAACCCAAAGAACCCCCCAGCATCCTGCACATCCCAGGAGCAGCAGCACCTCCACCTTCAGGAGATGTAAAAAATACCATTTAAAAAAAAAAAAAAAAGGATAAATCCTTGTTGGAACAAAGCCCTTTTCATTCTGTTTGGGAATAACCCCTCTGGTTTTTTTGATGAGAAACCCACAAAGCAGCTGCCAACGGGGCTGAGCCACAAAGAGCGGCTCAGCTGGGGGAGAACAAAATGGCTTTTTCAGGAATAATCATCTTCCCCAGGATCCCTGAGCTTCAGGGAGCAGCAGAAGAAAGCAGAACATTATTTGGTTAGTGCTGGTTTTAATTAATCACAGAATTAGCCTGGCCCTGCCTCCCCCAGCACGGTGACTGTAAGGAATATTTAATCCCAATATGAAAAGTTTCAACGTTACAGAAGAGCTTCAATTTCATTTTCCTGCCTTCACTTCACAAAGATCCCTCTGATAATGTGAAATATTCTGTTGATAAATACATTTTTTTTCCTAAGCACTGGGGCGTGAGGGTTGGGGATTTAGAGAAGAGATTACAGCAGAGAAAAATGAAATTATACATTCAGCACTCAGCACTGCTCTCCAAAACCAACTCTCCCAACTGAAACCACTTTTTGTGGTCTTTTTTAACATAAAAATGAACTTAGTCAACACATTACATAATTCTCCTCTCCCACAGTATGTTCCCAGGATTTTTCTCCCTGCATCCATCACTAATATTTCACTCACACCACAATTTTTAGGACTGAGCCTAAAAAGATTTTAAGTCCGCAGCGATAAATCAAAACCTGATCTCATCTCGCTGCTGTAAATTCACTTCATGGTCACCCTTGAAAGCACCACAAGTTATTGCAGAATTCAAATTATGGTTTAAAAAAAAAAAAAAAATATCTCTGTTCTGAGTGCTCCAACCTAAGAATCCACCTAATATCGAGCACCTCCCAAATCCGTTATTCCCTGGACGTGATCTGCCCTCTAAAGGCGTCTGGGGAAACTACAAAGAGCATTTTTTAGCCATAAAAAAGGCCCTGGAAGGGTTTGATTTTCCTTTTCTTTCCCTCTCTGGCTTCTCCCTCTGTCTCAGCCACACAGGAGGGTCCCAGGCTCAGCTTAACCAGGCTCGGCCTGAGCTCAGCCCAGCCAGGACCATCCTCAACTCAAGGAAAACTCCAAGGGACACAGCCTGGATCTCCCTCTATGGACACTGAGGGATGAGCACCACGCATAAAGAGGATTTAATCCAGGCCTAATTCCATGGATCTCACAGTTCAGTATTCCCTGGGTGGAACAAGGCACTGCTGTGGCAGCAGGAGCCCAACAATTCCTGTTTGTGCTGCCCTGGATCCCCAACAATTCCTGTTTGTGCTGCCCTGGATCCCCAACAATTCCTGTTTGTGCTGCTCTGGATCCCAAACAATTCCTGGCAGTGAGGATTTTCCTTAGGGAGGTTTCCCATAGTGCTGGGAGCTCTTTAAGATTTCAGGGAATTCTCTTTCCAGTATCTGAAGGAAATAGAGGGGCTGAGATTTCCAGACAACATTCCCGAATCCTGTCTTTTATAGGGAACATTGTTTCCTTTTCCATCAAGAAATTCCAAAGCTCTTCTCCATCCATATTTATTCCAGTATCATATTCCCTGTGGGAAAATGTAATTTAATGGATTTATCCCAAATTTCAGTCCTTTGTCCCCTCAGTCCCTCTGTACTTATGGAATCCCAGAATTCCAAACTGGTTTTGTGGGAAAGGATCCAGTTGCAATTCCCTCCCACTATCCCACGTTTATCCAACCCAGCCTTGGACACTTCCAGATATCCAAGAGCAGCCACAACTTCTCTGGGATTCCAGCCCAGCCCCTCACCACCCCAGGGAAGAATTTATTCCCTATATTTTTCCTCAATTCCAGTTAAACCCCTTCATTATGGATCCCAATAAAAAGGAGGAAGAAATCCCAGAGAGGAAATTCTGGGATAAGCAGAATAGGGATGCAGGGAGGAAAAAAAAAGAATGAGAAAGGAAGGCCCAAAATCTTGGGGAAAAAAACCCAAAACTGCTGGAGAAAGAGGACCTGAAACAGCTCAGAAAAATAACCTGGAAGGATTTGGGAATTGGGATTTGGGAACTGAGATTTGGGATTTGGGAATTACAGGAGCAGGATCAGCTGGGAGCAAACACAGCAGGAAAAAAGTGTCATCCACCCTGCTGGAATTCCATGTCCCTGGAATGAGGGTGACACTCAAACATTCCCTGGAAATTTTTATTCCTTAGAAAATGGGATTTGTGACACACAAAAATGAGGAGCCGAACAGGATTTGTTTTCCCTGAAAACCCGGCTGCATTTTTCCTTGTTCTTTAATGGATTTATGGATTTGAAGGTGGGAAATTTCCCTTGCAACCATTTATTTATGGATTTTAATTAGGGATGGATCATTTATTGGTTCCCGGGATTTGGGATTGGAGAAATCCCATGGCAGGCAGTTATCCAACAAATTCCCAGGGAGAAAAACTCTGGGATTTGGGGAATTGTTTTATGAGGTGTTGGAATTCCCTGTGGAAACTTTCCTTTCCTAAAAGGGAAAATGAGGCCTAAAAGGGAATTTGGGAAAGAACAACCTGTTTTTCCTGCTGAACTCATGGATAAAGACATCAATAATTCCCAAGGAATGGAGGCTCTGAGGTCATGGAAGATGCTGATTTTAAGGGAATTTGGGAATTATTCCATCCCACCCATTGTAATCCCAGCTGGGATGAGCCAAGCCCGCCCCTCTTCCCACATCCCACACTCCCTGTGACACAACTCCCATGGGAAAACTGGAAAAATGACCCTGGAGCCTCTCCCGACCCTCCCAATGGTTGTGGTGGAGAAATTCCAGTGGGAACAGTCGGGAACGGCACCAAGGGAAAATGAGAAAAAAAATTATCCTGGAAGTCCTAGAAGTGAAACATTTCCGTGCAGAGAGACGTGAAGAATGGGAGGTAGGAAAAGCAGGAAGGAGGGAGGGAAGAAGGGAAAAGGATAAATTATCCAAACACCATCTTCAAAGAGATTCCAGAACCTGGGAATTTCTGTGGATCAGGCTGGAATTCCAGGGAAATAGATCCCTCTGGGAAAGAGGAGCTGTTCCCACTTCATTCATAGGTTGCGGTGGAGCTGCTGGAAAATGCTCCAGGATTTTGGAGCCCCTCTGGAGCCAGGCTGGAGAGCTGGGAATGTTCCCTGGAGAAGGGAAGGCTCCAGGCAGAGCTCAGAGCCCCTGGCAGGCCCTGGAGGGGCTCCAGGAGAGCTGCAGAGGGACTGGGGACAAGGCCTGCAGGGACAGCACACAGGGAATGGCTCCCACTGGCAAAGGGCAGATTGGGCTGGGATCTTGGCAAGGAATTCCTGGCTGGGAGGGTGGGCAGGGGCTGGGCTGGAATTCCCAGAGCAGCTGTGGCTGCCCCTGCATCCCTGGCAGGGCCCAAGGCCAGGCTGGATCCACCTGGGACAGTGGGAGGGGGTATCCCTGGATGGGATTTAGGGTCCTTTCCCACCCAAACCATTCCATGAACATCCCAACCAGCAATAACTCGGGATTTAGGTAGATCCCAGATTCCCACAATCAATAAGGTTGGAAAAGTCCTCCAAGACCCTCCAGTCCCACCTGTGACCAAAATCCTTCATCCCAACACTACGGGAAGGCTCCCAGCAGGAACAGCCTGGCCTTATTCTGTGGACACCACAATGAAATCCTGCCTCAAAAATAACTTTAAAACATTAAAAAAAATAAAATCCAAATGATCCCAACTCCAGTGCCAAGGACAGGGTTCACAGGATGCAAATTCCAAGAACAATCAGCAGAGCCACCCCCAGCCCTTCCCTGGCCACCAGTCTGGATCCTTCCCACCCCTCCTTGCCCCAGGTTTGAAACTCCCAGACTTCCAAATTACAACCCCAGTTTTTAAGAGCCCAAAATAAACAGCAGCTTGTACCAGGAAAAAAAAAAAATTGAAAAAGGGCAATTAGAAAGTCAGAATTCCTCCAAGTTCTTGTTAGTAAAGGTTTTATATCCCTCCAACATGTGGCACTCCAGGAGAAAACCTGGCAGAGGGAAAAATGCCCTGGTCCACCTTTCCTGAACACAGCAACGTTTCAGCCTTGGCCAAGGTGGTTCCCATTAGGGGCTTTTTTCCATTTGAAATTTACTGGTTAATTTTATGGAAACAAATCAAGGGAGCTGCGTATTATAAATCTATTAAGGATAAAAAACGTAACTCTGCAAATAAAAAACCCCGGAAAAATCTCACACCTCCCCTCCAGCCCTTTCCAATTTTCATTTATGGGCCTTTTAAAAAGGGAAAAGTGGAGCTGGGAGGTCTTCCCAGAGTCCCCACGAGTGCCACACGTGTGGCATCCCAGCCCAGCCCTCGGGAAGGAGCAGCTTTATGGAGCCATCCCCTTTTCCAGGTGACCAACTCCACCTGCTACTGCAACAGGAAAAAAAAAAAATCCTTTTTTTACAGGGAATTCTCCTCTCCCCGCGGGATGGGGTTGGGGAGGGAAGCTGAAGGACAAAATTCCAAAGGGTTTTGACTGCTCTGCTTCCATCTGGAGTTAATGGGGCTGCACCTGCTTTTCACAAGGTGTGAATGTGACCCCACAAAGAGCTCAGAGGCTCCAGCACTGCCTTGATCCAAGGGAACAGAGGGCAGAGAAATCCAGGTGGGAAAAGGTTTGGGAGCAGAACATGAAACCCCCAGAGGTGGGCAAGCAAAAGGCCACGAGGTTCAGCCAGGCCAGGGGGGATCCACCTGGGACAGTGGGAGGTGTCCCTGCCATGGATGGGGTGGAATTGATGATTTTTAAGGTCCCTTCCATCCCAATCCATTCTGGGACACCTTTGGATCCCCAGGAACACGTGAGATAAAGAACAAGGTCAGTCAAAGTCAGCACACCCAACCCCAATGGTTTTCCATCAGCTTCAGTGGAATTCTTTCCAGTAAAATCCAGGTGCCTTTGCTGACCCACAGCACTGCAGGGACAGGGATGTGTCCGGAGCAGAGGCTCTGGAGCAGCTCCATCCACAGCTCCTGGCTGACCTGGACATCGTGGATGTCCCAGATTCCTCCTGGGAATTGCTCCTCACTGCAGGACAACCTGGCCTGCAGCAGGGACAGAGGAACCCCGTGGGATGGGACAGGGGGCAGAGATTGCAGAAAATGGGGGAAAAGGGGAAAAAAGGGAAAAACCAGCATTCACCTGCCCATGTGTGAGCTCCCAAGGGCAGGAACAGCCCCCAAGGCTTTGGTCACAGCTGGAATCAAAGGGAATCCAAAACCTGAGCTCCACTGAAATCCTACATTCATCATCCTAAATCTCATTCCTTATTGAGAAAGGGAAGATTTCCCCCAACTCCTGGGGATTTTACTGGTGTATTTGTTCCCTGTTCACCTCAGAATCACAGAATTTGGATTATTTTAGGCAATCAGGTGACAGCTGAGTAAGAAAACGACAGAAGAAAACTGAAGGCAGCCCCAAAAACACCTTCCTGCCTCGTCCCAATCCACGTGCAGCACTGCTGGAATTGCCCAGAGCTCCCAGGAATGGATGCAGGGATGAATCCCACCTAAAAATGTCCTTTATTTTCCCCCAACACAGTGCCTGAGAGATCCCCAGCCAGAACAACCCCAAAGATTTGCTTCTGCAAATAATCAGAAAAATCTTCAAGGACCTGGAGCCTCCTCATCCTCCAAATAAATTCCAAGCTGCCTTTTTCTTCCCTTTCCAAGTGGAGTGGAAAAGAGAGATCCTCCCTTCTCCCAAAGTCTTAATAATGTTCTTCAAACGCTTTGGAGATGCTTCAAGAGAAAGCACTGAAGAAATATTAAGCAGGATTTCATCCCAAAGCCTCGGAGCTCATTTCAGGGCTGGCTCCACATTCCAGCCTCGTTCCCTGCTCCCAAATCCCTCCTGCTTTAAGGTGATGGGCGCTCGGGTGCTTCAAAAGGTTGGGAACCTCAAGAGCCTTGTCCTGCCGGGTTCATAAATCCCTTTTTCCCTGCTTTGTGAGTGGAACCTCAGGTTTTCCACGGTCCCAGAGGGATATTCAGGAAAACTTGGCCGTGGATGATGCCCCTGTCCCATGCCTGGAGCCTGAGAGCTCCTGGAGCTGCCGAGTCTGACACTAATGAAAAATAAGGAGCTCCCAGCGCAGCTGCCATGCGAGGAAACACCAAAAAATGTGCTCCCAATTTCTTGCTCAGCCCCAAAGATTTGTGAGGACTTTGTGGAGCTACTGCAACGAGTTAGGAATGATGAAGTGCAAGGCTCCGGCTCGGGCCAAGCGGCGCAGGACGCAGACACTGCCTCGTTACTGCCCCGCTAATTGAGGTCCTGCTCGGCCCGGAACGCCGAGGGAGCAGCAGGAAAACGTCTGGGACCTTTCCCTTTTCCAGCCATCCTTTCAAAAACACTTTATAAAATCCCACCGTGCCACAGGAGCCGGCCCGGAATGATCGGCGGGATTCTCGGCCGGCTCTTTCTTCCCGAAGTTGGAATATAAGGCTTGGGGAGCATTTTGGATACCTGGATTTAGGGAAAAACCATGGGATGTGGGGAATAATGGACTTTCCAAGCGCACCTTAGAAACCAGGCTCTGGTTCTTGTCGTGCCTCCAAGAAAGAAGGAGCAAGGATGGGTCCACTTAAATGTTGGGAGAGTGGGAAAAGAGGAGCTCATGGAATTCTGTAGATTTCAAGGACTTTATCAAGGCCTGGACAGACCTTGGAGCACTCTGGGATAGTGGGAGGTGTCCCTGAAGATGGATGGGGTGGAATGGGATGGGATTTAAGGTCCCTTCCAACCCAAACCATTCCAGGATTCTGGAGCCCCTCTGCTCTGGAGCCAGGCTGGGAGAGATGGGAATGTTCCCCGGGAGAAGGGAAAAACCCAGGGAATGCTCAGAGTCCCTGAAGGGGCTCCAGGAGAGCTGCAGAGGGACTGGGGACAAGGCCTGCAGGGACAGCACACAGGGAATGGCTCCCACTGGCAAAGGGGAGATTGGGCTGGGATCTTGGCAAGGAATTGTTCCCCGTGAGGGAGAGAAGAAACAAATCCCTGCTCCTCTAAAAGGATCCCATATTTTTCCAAAGACTAAAAAAGTTCTCCTCAGCACTCCACAGCCCAGGATTTTCCCTCACTCTCTTCTATCTTTAGCCCTGACAATAAAATCCTCCAACCATTCCATTTCTACCATTCCCATGGATCCCTTCCCCGATTTTAGAAACCCCTCCTCAGTCTGTTCCCAAGAGCTTCAAGTAAGGGAGGAAAAGCTTCCTCAAAATCTTTACAAAGAGACCTTCACCCCAAAGATGTGAGAGAAAACTCTTCTTCCCAATGGTTCCTTCTGGTGTTTAAGGCAACCGCTTCCTGGAATCAGGATTTCACCCCCAGGATTTCATGGATAGCTCCCTTTCCAAGGAGAGGTTTGCAGCTCACCCTCACTACAAGAAGATCCCAAAATGTTATTTGTGTGAGCCGAGAGGAGAAACACCAGAGAAGGATGGGATCTGACACAGATCCCACCAAAAAACTCCTGCAACACCCTGTCCTGGGAAAAAAAAAAAAAAAAACAGGAGAATTCCTTTGCAACCGGAAAGAAGAACATTCCTAAGAAGTAGAAGCAGCAGAAGAAAAAGAAGATTCCAAAACAGAAGCTTTCAAAGAAGAAAAAGACAATTCCAAAGCAGAAAAAGAAGACTCCAAAGAAGAAGATTCCTAAGAAGAAGAAGAAGAAGATGAATCCCAAGAAGAAGATTCCCAAGAAGATTCTGAAGACTCAGAAGAAGATTCCCAAGAAGATTCAAAAGAAGAAGAAGATTCCCAAGAAGAAGAAGAAGAAGAAGATTCCCAAGAAGAAGAAGAAGAAGATTCCCAAGAAGAAGAAGATTCTCAAGAAGAAGATTCCCAAGAGGAAGAAGAGCCTGTAGAAGGAGGAAGGAGAGCCTGTAGAAGGACACTGTCCCCTCAGCATTCCCAAGGGACATGGAAGGTTGTTCCTAAGCCTTCTTCCAAGCAACAAGAAGAAGAAGATTCCCAAGAAGAAGATTCTCAAGAGGAAGAAGAGCCTGTAGAAGGACACTGTCCCCTCAGCATTCCCAAGGGACATGGAAGGTTGTTCCTAAGCCTTCTTCCAAGCATCCCTTGGGACACCAGACAGGATTCCTGCCCCTCCATGGCAGCTCCTGCCCAGCCTGGAGCCATGAGCTGGAGTAAATCCAGGTTTAAAAACAACCCTGGGATGTGACACCACAAGGAGTGGAAGGAAGTTGGCTGCCCCTCCTCACAGGGGGAGGAAATTCAAATTCCAGACTGGGAAATGTGGAACAGAAGGAAAACTGAGGGTCCTGGTGCTCAGCAGGGGCTGCTGAGGGAAGGGATCAATGAACTCTCCCGAGGGCACCAACAACAGCCCGGCTTAAGGAGCAATTCCCTGAGCAGGGCTTAGGCCTGGCCTAAGGGAATGGAGAGACCTGGAGAGGGGGAAAAGTGGGAATGTGGAGAGGTGCAAAAGTGAATCCACACCTCAGCCACCACCAGGGCGTGAGAGGCTGTGGGGACAGCCAGGAATGGGAGCTGGAGCTCAGGAGGACAAAGAGGCCACCAGGGGAAGGAGAGGAAAGATCAGGGCTTTCATCAGGAGGGACGGAAAAGCCACGCTGAGGATGTGACATCATCTCTGGAGACGAGGGAATTTGGGACTGGAAGGCAAATAAAAATTGGGAAAGACCTAAATGCTGCGTAGAAGAAATATCTCAACAGGTGTGTGAATTCCAGAGGAAGGAGAGATGGGATTCATTCACATCCCACACACAGCAGCTCCAGGAGGAACGGTCAAACACCATGGTTATCCCAGGAATGCAGGAGCTCTAAAAATCACGGTCAAAATGTCCAGTTAGATGTTGGAATGTCAAGCTCTGGAGAAGACGGCCTTGAGAAAATTTGGAAAAATTCCTTATTTCATAGAATCCCAGACTGGGCTGGGCTGGAAGGGACCTGCAAAGGTCCTTTAGTCCAAACCCTGCCATGGGCAGGGACATCTTCCACTGAATCACATCCTGTCCAACCTGGCCTGGAATGTTCCCAGGGATGGGGCATCCATCCCTCTCTGGGCAGCTGTGCCAGGGATTTACCACCCTCATTTTGAGGAAGTTACTCTTTATATCTCATTTAAATCGACTTTCCTGCTGTTCAAGCTCTCAGCCCTTGTCCCTCACAACAGGCCCTGCCATAAAATCTGCCCCCATTTATGAGGATACAGCAATCCCTGCTCCTGATCTCCCGACTGGGAAGTTTCAGGGCTGGAGTTTGCCTGCCTGGGGGCAAACTGGGATGGAGCTTGATGGGATACTGGGACCCCACGGGGCAGTTTAACACAAGCCACGGCAGACTCTGGTAAACAACTCCTGTGGTCTGTATTGAGAACAGATCTGGAAGCAGGAGAAGGGGCCCAGCAGGGGGGATTTGATCTGATCCATGACCAAAACCATTCCCATGCCCCAAGCCAGCCCTTCATGGGCTGACCAGTGAAGCAATCCCCCACAATTTACTCCTGCCATAAAGGGAGCCTGTTTTCCCACAATCCTGGAGCCACCATATCTGGGATCAATAAACCTCCTCAATAGCCACAAAAAACTCCTTTCATCCCTTCTTCCCTCCAGAAAAGGTGGCAACTGCCACTCCAAATGGCCAATCCCACTGACCAAAGGGGCCCCGTGCCCACGCCTTGGGATCAGCTCCCAGCCCCACCACGAAGTCCCGGAAAACAAGTGAGTGCAGCTCCTCACCCCAAAAGCTGTGGCTCATGGCCTCGGCTTTGTAGGTCCTCTGGAAAGAGTTACCAAAGATAAAACAATCTTTCCATCTTCTGATTTAAAAGGGACTTCTGGGCAATGTCTGTCCTAAAACTCAATATAAATTTGCATTTCTCCCTGGAGGCTCCTCGTTCCAAAGGGTTCCCATTGGGCTTTAACAATGCCACTGCCCTTTTTTCGGGGAACAATGACAAATCCTTGTCCCCTTGATGGATGCTCGTTCCCTACAGAAGTCAACAGTAAAAATGTGAAAGGGTTCGGAGCATCCACGATGTTCCTACCAAATTCCTCAGGCTCCCCAGCCAGGCACGATTAAGGACTCGGCTCAAGGAGTGAGGATGTGCTGGAAGAGATCCCAATCTCACCAGAAAAGCCATCCCAGGTTCCTCCCAGCTCAGCAAAGCGGGGCTTTGCTCTTCTGGGGGGCTTTCAGCAGAGATTCCATCCCGAGTTTGGCAAGATCTGCCCACTGCAAAGGGGGGACTCCAGAGGGAAACAATGAAAGGAAAAAGGGAACGGAGTTAAGGCACTTCGGAGCCTAACAAGTCACTGAGCTGTTGCTCAGGCAAACTTCAGAAAACCATTCATCTTCTGAGGGAGCCACCAGCAACGGCCCTGCCGCGGCTCTGGAACTGCTGCCATCCTGGTGGGAGGTCCTGTCACACTCCCAGGATTTACAGAGCCGCGGGAAGATAACGCCGAGCGCCGGGATCACCACGGGGAACGATTGTCCTCCCAGCAGAGAGGCACAATTCCTCCCAGCCGCTCCCAGCCCCGGCAGCTCAGCCTGCCTAAGGCTGCAGGTGGCACCTCGATTCCAAACACCCTCCAGAAGAGAGGGGGAGACTCCAGGAAGAGAAGAGAAATTCCTGCAGGGAGTTCAGAGGGGTGAGATGTTCTGCAGAGTGTTCAGTGCCAATCCCAAAACTCTCCCGGAACAAAGTGGGTTTGGAGCTCAGCAGAACCAGAATGGATTGTGCTGGACCCTCACGAGTCATAATTAGTATTTGTTGATAATTACAGAGGCTTAATGAGCAGATTAAAGCCAAAATTTATAGTCAAGGAGAACCAAACCCAAGTTTCTGGTCTCCTTTGGAATAGGTCGTGTCCTCCTGAGGATTCAGCCCGACATTCCCACTTTGCCATCCCTGTCCCTCAGGAAAAATGAAACCTTGTTAAAATCCAGCAGGAACTTCCCACCCTTAACTGCCCATCCCAAACATCCACGGAAAACAGACTTTTCCAAAGGTTTTCACACCTGTCCCACACCAGAACTGCCCTGCAGCAGCTGAAAAGCCAAATAATTCCATGGATATATCCCATCAACGCCTGGGATGGGTCATTGGGAGCAGAACAAGCTCTGACTCCAGGGATTTCCCTTTCTGCCCTCACCCTTTGGAAGCACAGCAGCGATTCCCATGGCCAGGATGTCACTGAGACTCCAGTGCTGGCCACCAGCTCCAGGAATTCCTTGGCTTGGGCACGCTCTGCCTGGCCAGGCCAACCCCCAGGAGAGCTGGAATGGCTCCGTTGGCAGAGGGGATGGATGACCTGAACCACCTGGGACGGGGTGGGACAAAGCTCTGCCCCCACAGCAGCGGCTGCTCCTGGCCGAGGGCTCTGGGAAGGTCCAGGCAGGACGAAATTCCCAACTCCACCAGCTCAGGTCTGCCTCCGACACAGGCCCAGCAAGGAAATCCTCCCAACCAACATCTACAGGGAATCCTGGAACGCGTTGGGTGGGAAGGGATCTTAAATCTCATCCCATTCCACCCCATCCATGGCAGGGACACCTCCCACTGTCCCAGGTGGATCCCAGCCCCAGTGTCCAACCTGGCCTTGGATCCAGGACAGCCACAGCTGCTCTGGGAATTCCAGCCCAGCCCCTGCCCACCCTCCCAGCCAGGAATTCCTTCCCAATTTCCCATCTAAACCTATTTTTTTTCCACTTTGAAGCCCAAACCTGGACATCTCACCTTCCATCCCACCTGTCCAGGGTTAGATCAATCAGACTCATTCCCTGGCTCATCCCAAACTGAGCAGACACCACACTGATCCACGGAAAACATGAAAGCAGAACAAAAATGGATAAATGGATAAACTCCACGGTTTCTCCTCTCATCCAGTTTTCCTTTGCAGCAGGAACAGGTTCCCCATCACCACCGTTTGTCCCAGCACCTGCTTCTTTCCCTAAGAGATGATTTTCCTTGGACACTTGGCTGCACTGCAGGAATATCCTGAAATATTCCTCAACCTCCAGCTCACAATAAAAAACTTTAACCCTAAATATTTAACTGAGGTACCTTAACTTGCTTTGTATAAACCAAAAATTACAACTTTTGATACAAAACTCAGGGCGTTGTTCTTAGTTGTGGGCTGGGTTTTTAGGACAGCAAATAAAGATCACACCAGGTAAGAATAAAATAGTGAAATTCCCAATAAAATCAAAAAATGACAACCCCAAGGAGTGATGGGGATGGAAACTCTGCCCAGAAAAAAAAAGGAATTTCTGCGGCTCCTGCTTTGAAGAGTTTTTCCATCCCTCTCTATAGGATCAGAGCACTCAGTTTATATAAAACAAATGTACAAACAGGCTGGGAGAGGCTTTGGGAAGCGTTGGGAGCAGAAAGGAGGAGTTCCCACGATAAGGCAAACGGGAGAAGCCATCGGACACGGCGACAGAGGGATTCTGACACTCCATGTGCAGTAGG
This sequence comes from Pyrgilauda ruficollis, assembly GCF_017590135.1. Classification (NCBI taxonomy): domain Eukaryota; kingdom Metazoa; phylum Chordata; class Aves; order Passeriformes; family Passeridae; genus Pyrgilauda; species Pyrgilauda ruficollis. Next base: position 247,749 of record NW_024517096.1, on the reverse strand, counting down.
TTTTAATTATATTGTAATAAGGAGCTATATATGTGCATTTTTCATGATTTACTAGATGGCTTCTTTAAATTCTAAGCCAAGCTGTGTTTTTTTGGTTTGGGTTTGTTGTTTTTTTTTTTTTAAGAAAAAAAATCCCAGTTTTTTAAAAAATAATTAAAAATAGAAACGGTGCTGCAGAGAACATTTGGAAAATTTTTCAGAGTCGATTGTTTATTGGGACTCCAACTGATTTTAATGAAAAATATGGTTATAATTTGAAAAAAAGCAGCACTTTTATGTTTTGCATAAGGAAAAAGGCCCTACAATGCAACCTCCGGGGCACTTCTGGAATCAAAAAAAACCTAAATCTCAAATGGTCGCCGGGGCTCGCCGGCCAAACCCCCTCCTGGAAACCCCAAAGATGTGGGCTCCAAAGCATTCCAAGCATCCACAACAAGTGAAACTGGATGTAGGGAAGTATGTTCCCAACATTTCCTTCTGTTTCTGGTGAAACTGGAACCAGATGACCCCGAGCAGCAGCGCGTTGTGTGAAGGGGTCACTAAGCAGCTGCAGATGCGGCGCTGACGGCTTCCATCCCGCTGCGGGGAAAGGTCATCCCGGGGCTAAGGAGGGATCATCCCGCCCCTCCAGGTCCCAGCGCAGCCCCGGGCTCTGGCAGAGCTCGGCCTGGAGGTCACAATCCCAGGGAGAGGGGCAGCACACCTCACTGGGCGTGCGGGATGCCGGAGGAGACGCCCGGTCCTTCTCGCGGCAGGTCCAGGTGTCTCTCCCGGGGGGCTGCTGGTTTTCCCAGGTTTTACAGAGATGGGGTGACTGAGAGGCGTTCTAAAAGATTCTGTTCCATTATCAGTCTCGATGAAGAGTGAGACACAAGAGGTGCAAAACCCAACGCCATTCCATCAGAAGCCAGCCCATTTCCTGGTTACAACACCTTATAAATGTTCTGTAGTTTATTAGTTTTTGCCACACAGCGCTGCTAACACTTCTAGCACCAATCACCGATATTTTTACCCCACGTGGTCCTGCTACAATGCATCTTTCACCGTTCTAATTCTCTAAGAATATCTAATCTTTTTGCAAGGCCACATTTTGAAACTTGTTAAAACTTATTTCCAGTTCCATCTCTCTCTCAACAGCGTCACCTCTATTCCACGGCCGTCCTAAATCAACACACCTTACGTGTGCTGCACACAGATGTACAACACTGTCAGCTTTGGGAATTCTTTACAAATCCATTTCTGCCGTGGGTGGTGCTCCCACACGGCCCTTCCCTGCTCCTTCCACCCCAAGAGCCATCCCAGTTTGGCTCTGTGAGGTCACAGGAGAGGTCCCCAGGTGACCCTGGTGGGACACAGCCAGCCTGAAGTGGTGTTGTCCTCACCTTCCACAGGAACTTGGGTTTTCCTCCCATTTTCCAGTTCATTCCCAGGAAACCAGGACACCTGTGAAGATTCCTCCACGGAAAGGGTGTTCAGGCCTTGGAAGCACCCAGGGAGGTCTGGATTTGCCGTCCCTGGAGGTGTCCAAGGAATTCCTGGATGTGGCACTCAGTGCCAAGGTGGGGATCGGGCACAGCTTGGACTGGATGGTCCTGGAGGGATTTTCCAACCTCAGGGATTCTGGGATTCTGTGGTTGTGTTAAGATTGGATATGAAGGGGAAATTCTTCCCTCTGGCACAGATTCCCAGATTTGCTGCCCCCGGATCCCTAGCAGGGTCCAAGGCCAGGTGGGACACTGGGATGGTGGAAGGTGTCCCTGCCCATGGAACCAGATGCTCTTTAAGGTCCCTTTGCACCAGACCATCCCATAATTATCTGATCAAACAAAGCACACCAAGTTCAGCAGGAGCTGAGGTTGTCCAGACATCAAAGTATTGGAGACTTCACCCCTCCATTCCAGAACCACCATCCCCTAAATGCCACAAACCCCAAAATCAGCACCCCCTGGGCCAGTGCCCACTCGGAAAAATTCAGTTTTACAACCAGCAGCCACTTCTTCTCCCACTTCTTTTTTGACAGCTGAAACTCAAATAACCGTGACTTGATCACAACTGTGCAAAAATACATAAATATATAAAAATTAGGAATAAACCAGCACCACCAATAGTCCACACAAAAACACAGCATCCACTCATCTTAAAGAGGACCAGCTCCATCAAGCTGAAAATAATTAGGAGGCAAATCAGTGGGGAGAAAGAACGTAATCAGAAAAATATGAAGCCTAATTGAAAATTGTTTAAGAACATTTTAACGAGATGCTCCAGAAGCCACAATCCCACAACTGAGCGGGGCGGCCACGCTGGTTAAAAGGCAAACCTGGCGCAGATGGGAGTTAAAGAGGCCATAAAAAACCAGGGAAAAAAGAAAAAGGGGACATGACAAATGGAATAAAGGGAAAAGCTCGGGCTGACAAAGGGAAATCTGGTGTTAGGATGTGCAGGGGTTGATATGGGAAGCGAGAGATGCACGGAGAAATAATGGGCTGGTTGAGTTTATCCTTGATTTCTTTTTTTTTGGGAACATTCAAACAATCCAGTGGATTCTTCCTCTAAAAGAGGAATTTTTGGACGTGTTCAAGGCCAGGATGGATGGAGCACCCTGGGACAGTAGAGGTGCCCCTGCCCAGGGTAAGGGGTGGAGTGAGATGGGATTTATGGCCCCTTCCAACCCAAACCACTCAGGGATTCCAATATTTCTTTTTCCTCTGAAGAACTGGAAAAAAAAAAAATCTCAGTTTTGTGAAGAGCTGAGAGAGGTCATGGAATCACAGCCATGGAGATCACAGATCCCCTTGGATTGCAATCCAGTGGCAGGTAAATCACATTTTGGACGAGCAGATTGTCCAGGTCAGGGGAACAACAACAGAAATGTTGGTGTGACTCCACCTGGAAGACTGGACTTGGTTCTGACATCCAGGTTCCAGAAGTTTGGTGCAAAACCCCTCTTTTCAAACCCCAGAAGATGCCCAGACTGGAAAAACTGGGAGCTTTTCCATTGGAAAGCTGATCTGTAAGCACAGCAAAGGTTAGTGAGGTGTGAGTCCTCAGATTCACAGTTTAGTGCCACAAAATCAACCCCAGGAGGCCAAAGAAAGCCAAAGAATTGGGAATTAGGTCCAGGTTATTCTCCAGGAGAGGGAATTAGTGACCAGTGCAAAGTACCTGAACATTTGGAGAGAGCAGGAGACTGAAGAATATCCTGGCAATTATTTTCCACTGATTGAATCTGCAATCCTTTAGGGAATGAAGGGAATAAACATTAATAAAAAAGGGAACAGCAAAAAAAGCAGAAAGACAGAGAGCAGACAGGCAAGGAAAATTCCTGAACAGGGGAAGCAAAGAGGGCAGAAAGCTGACAAAAACATGGGATCAAGACATTTATACAACTGAAGGCAGCAAGAAAAGGGAAATTAAACCCAGAACTGCTACACCAGGCAGGACTGGGCTGGACATGAGGGACAAGGACAAGTGCAAAGTCCTGCACCGGGATCAGGGCAACAAATCCAGGCTGGGAGGAAAAGGGATTGAGATGAGCTGGCTGCCCTGGATCCCTGGCAGTGGATCCCAGGTTGGATCCACCTGGGACACTGGGATGTGTCCCTGCCATGGATGGGGTGGCACTGGATGGGATTTAAGGTCCCTTCCAACCCATCCCATTCCATGATTCCATGAAATGCCAGAGTTTCGAGGGCTAGAGATGAGAGAACCATCATCGTTACACCTTGAGCTGTTTCTGCACCTGGAACAAACCCAGAGCACAGAACTGACACCGCTGGGCCCTGGCTGGGCTCAGTGTGCTGAACTCTCAGATTTTCTGAACATTGAAATCTTTTCATTTAAAGTGAATTTCCCTGTAAAAATCTTGTGCTTTTCAAGCTGCCCAAACACCTCGGTCTGGAGTGAGAACAGACAGAGAACCCTTAACCCTGGAAATGGTTTGGTGAGGAAAAAATGTAAATATACAGAGGAACAAAGAGCAAAAATTCAGAGGGGCACCGAGGCCACGTCTCATCCTTCATGGCCCCAACTGATACCAGCCGTGGGATCATTCCCAAAACAAATCCATGCCCGAGACAACCAAAAAACCTTTTTTGACTCAGCCAAGCCCTGGTGTCCAAGGCCACCCTCTCCCCCAGGGTCAGGCTCCTCCATGAGTCAGAGCTTGATTCCTTTTCCCGTAACGCAGCAAGTTCAGCACTCCAAGAATTTCCAAGTTTCATCAAAATCCATAAACACGTTTTTATTCCATCCAGGAGAACATTGAACTTGGCGGCACCGAGCACCGCAGCCGTGGCCGCGAGTCAAGAAAAATCCTCTTTGGAAGAGTCAGAAACATCTCCCAGGAGTGAAATGAAGGAGGTCTGGAAAATGGGCATCTCCCCTGAACGCAGCCACCTTGGTCACGAACAAAACATCCATAAAAAGCTGGAAATTATTCCCTATTTACATTAACGGGCTGTTAAAAACGCCTGGTTCCAGTGGGAGCGTGGAGCTCCTGGACAGCTTGGCACAGGAGGCACCCCTGGATTAACAGCTCACCCAGGGCCACACAGAGAGCGTTATCAGAGCCCAAATCACAGCTCCCAAATCCTTGGCTGCCCCAGCTGCAGCTCGGCTTCCCTTCCCTTTCAGCTCCTCTCGGCTTTTGAAATTTGGTCTTCGCCACAAGAAGAAAAACAAGTTTGAATCCACTGTTCCTACGTGGGGTTTGAGGATCAGGGAGCTCAGGTAGTCCTGGATCCCAAACAATGCAGACGAGGAGCTGGCCACTGATGAATGCCCACCTCGAGGTCAGGGGCTGTGGTTGGAACTTTGAGTTTTAGAGAAAATGACTCACTGGGATTGCGAAGGTTCTCCAGGGATGATGCAATGGCCACCACAAGCCTGGATGGATCATCCCTGGAGCTCTTTGCTCCACTCCCAAACCCTGACCCGGCTTTGACCTTCAACTCCTCAACCCCTAGAGCTGTTATTTTAAACAGTGGCTACAACCAGTGTTCTCTACACACAAACAAAAACCCCCTTCTTCGATAAATCAAATAAATCCCTCAAGCTCCACAAATCCTGTTTCCAACACCAATAAAGATTCCGATTGTCCCATCTTTGTCCAGCTCCAGTGAGGTGAGGACAGCCCCTGCACAAACCCCAGGGCTCAAAGGTGAACATTCTGTGGACTGAAGTGAAGCTCTGCAGGTGGAGCCAAACCAACACCTGCCACGAGAGCATTCCAGAGGGATTGCTCAGGACATGGCTCCCTTGGAATCCTTTTCCTGAGCTGTTCCATTCCACATCCTGAAAGGGGCAGCAGCTCAGGAGGAAAGGACAAAAGAGCAAGTAAAAATTTTATCTAGAAGATGCCACTCCCAACAAAAGTGAGAGAGGAAAGAAGCTCTGTTCCCATATGGATTTTGGCCATAAGAAAATCCATTCCTTTTGGACATCCTAAATCCATTGGAACTGATTTCACAGCAAAACTTATTTAACTCCATCCTATCCAGACACTCTGTGTACCCTGAGGTGTTTCCAAGGGATCCTGGCAGAGGTTTGTTTCCCAGATTTGCTGTGGCTGCCCTTGGATCCCTGGCAGTGCCCAAGGCCAGGCTGGATCCACCTGGGACAGTGGGAGGTGTCCTGCCCATGGGATGAGATGATCTTCAATGTCCCAGGAAGTCTGCAGCTGACAGACTGTGCTACACCCAAACCAGAGATATTCCACGTTCCTGACGCTCCAAAGACATCAAACAGCATTTTTTGGGATCAGGTACTTTGCAGCTGTCTCAGGGGAACATCAACCCCTCAGTGCCCCATGTCTGTTATTAATCCTGGCTTCCTACAAGAAAAACCAAGATCCAGGAGGTCCCAAGGGGCTCTGATCCACGTCCATGCCAGGCAGCTCCTGGGCACCGGGAGCGCTGGGATCCCCATGCGGGAAATCCCTGATCCTGGGATCCCCATGCAGGAAATCCCTGATCCTGGGATCCCCATGCAGGAAATCCCTGATCCTGCCCCTCCCCTCCTTGGGAATGGCCAGGAATGAGCTCCCCTTCCCAGACTGCAGCACCAGCAGCCAAAGAGGGAGCGCAGCCCTGCTGAAGGCCACGGAATAATTTCCTGGTAATTATCCTCATTCCCTGCTCCCGGGGCTGCTCCGGCAGCAGCCTCACAGCCAATAAATAAAACCTTCAGGAATGGCACTGAAATCCTGCAGAAAGCACAGGACTGAGGAGTGACTTCACCTCTGCAAGGGCTTCCTCCATCTTTCCAGCAATCCCACTGAAGCCCAAACCTTTCCCTGGAAACCTGCACGGGCTGGGATGAGGGATGAGAACAGAGCAGGTCCCTCCCTGTAACCCCAGCAGAGGGTCTGACCCAGGGGACACCTGAGCCACCACAGGTCAACAGGATATGGGAGCCCATTCCCTAAAAATCAATGAATTTCCATTTTAACCTGACTTTTAGGATCTCAGGGAAGCAACCTAAGATGGAATTTCTCCAATGACATCGTCACCAACTTTGATATCAGATGTAGAATAAATTCCTGAACCCAATGTGAGCGACCTTCGCCTTCTACAGTTCTGAGGTTTTGGTGTTTCTGGCCCCCATTTATGTCCCAGCCTCAACTCATCCCAAATCACAGTTCCCAGCAAATATCCAAGTGGTAAATTAGGAAAACGCAAATACAACCAACCAGCATCAACAGCTCCAGGTGATCAGAGCCATCATTAGGTCCATGGGTAACTTCCCATGAGGTCCATGACCAACTCCTCATTGGGTGCACATGAAAAATTCCTCACCAAGAGCAGAAAATCCCCGAATTAATCCATGAACTGCTGAGCACACCAGGATGAGGGGTGTTAGGACAGCACCTCAAGGACTATTTGCAGCTGGTGTTGGTGGCACAAAGCCTCAGTGAAGCAGTGCAGGTCACCTTGGTGGTGTGGCACCCTGCCATGGTCCGGGTGACAAGGTGCTGTGAGGTCACAGGCTGGACTCAACCATCTCAGAGGTCTTTTCCAGACTAGTTAATTCCATGAGTCCTTGTGATCCTGGAGGTCTTTTCCAACCTTCATCGTCCTGTGAGAAGCTGTGCAGCAACAAGGCGACCCACACCAGGTTTTACCAAATCCCAAGAGTCCACAATAATTCCTGCCTGGTTCAGTTTTCCATCTGCTGCCAAACAGAGCCCAGAGATTTCTATTTGCATCCTGGTATTTGGCAGGGGCAAGGAATATTTCCTAGTGGGAATATAAAAAAATAAACCTTCCATTCACACTGAAACATCTCCTGGACATCCCTGTGGGCCTAATTCCCAGAACACCAAAATCCAAACCTCCAAATGGGAAAAATAGACTGATTACCTGCCAGGAACCTCAGGAGGGGCAAGCCAAGCCCTAATAACAGCCTGTGTTCCCATCTGGCCTCCACACAACAACTGGGAAAATGTCCCTGTTCGGAGCTGGACCGGCTCGTCACGGTAATTGCCTCGGAATTAATTAAATGTTCCTCCCTGCAGCTGCACAGAATGTTCACGTGGATCATTCCCTGATTGAAGTGATGATTCCCTGGAATGGATGGGGCCATCAGACCCAGCTCCATCAGAGCTGGATTCCATGATCCTTGTGGGTCCCTTCCAAGGCTCCGTCTGTGAAGAATTTGCATCTAAATATTTGTATTTAAGGCTAAAATCCTGACTATTCATTTCAGAATTGTGAAGGCCAATTCACAGCATCAGTCATTAACCCCTCAAAATAATTACAACATCAGAGGGGAAGAATGGCTTCCCACTGTCAGAGGGCAGGGAGAGATGGGAGATTGAGAAGGAATTCCTGGCTGGGAGGGTGGGCAGGGGCTGGGCTGGAATTCCCAGAGCAGCTGTGGCTGCCCCTGGATTCCTGGCAGTGCCCAAGGCCAGGTTGGACATTGGGGCTTGGATCCACCTGGGACAGTGGGAGGTGTCCCTGCCCATGGAATGGGATGGGATTTAAAGTCCCTGCAACCCAAACCATCCTGGGATCCTGGGAGATGGGAGCTGTGCTCGGCTGAGGAGCAGCTGTGCGTGGAGATTTGGGGATCTTCCAGAGGTGGAAATGTGTCCTCCTGAAGCCACTCTCCGTGACCTCGTTCTCCTCTGGAATTCTTTCAGTCTTCACAGCTCCTTCGTGTCTCAGCTGTGACTCCAAGCAGGGCGGTAGAAAATGGAACGTTTCGCTCTAAAACTGAAACATTTTGCTGAGCCTAATTAAAGCAACTCCTGGTGATTATGTAAAACCCCGTCCCAGGCCTTCAAACGAGTTCCTGAGCGCCGGCTCCGCTCGAGCTCCGTGCCTAATCACCCCTGGAAGGAGCAGGAGCTGCGGGTGTTGAAAGGGAACAGCTCGAGCTTGGCCGGGGCACCCGGCGCCGCGGGCGCGGAAACTCGCAGGGAACACGAGCACAGCTCTGATCCCAACGCAGCCCCAACTTCCCCAGCTCGGGACTCACCGAGGGCGCTGCGCAGACAACAGGCAAAGAAAGGAGGTTTTGGAGAGACTTCAGAGCTTGTGACAGCGGTGTCACAGCTGTCATCTCATGGAACCCTGCCTCCGTGGAATTCCCGGCACAGAAATGGGATCCAGGTCAGCACAATCCCGTCCCTCTCATCCCCAGGACCTCCTCGGGTGCTTCAGTTGTTCCAAACTCATGCAGGTCAGCAGAAGAACAGGCTGAGATGCAGCCAAGGGAGTGTGGAAAGGATTTGGGGCTGATAGAAATTTTGGCACGCTCCTCGTTTTCTCCCAGAATGACAACGTGGAGATGGAGCTCCATGGAATTCCCAGCATAGAAATGGGATCCAGGTCAGCACAATCCCGTCCCTCTCATCCCCAGGACCTCCTTGGATGCTTCAGCTTCTTCCAAACTGGGTCACTTGTGGAAGACAGCAGAAGAACAGGCTGAGATGCAGCCAAGGGAGTGTGGAAAGGATTTGAGGCTGATGGAAGATCTTGGCACGCTCCTTGTTTTCTCTCAGGACAACATAGAGATGGAGCTCCATGGAATTCCCAGCACAGAAATGGGATCCACATCACCACAATCCCGTCCCTCTCATCCCAAGAACCTTCTCTGGGTCCTTCAGCTTCTTCCAAACTGGGTCACTTGTGGAAGACAGCAGAAGAACAGGCTGAGATGCAGCCAAGGGAGTGTGGAAAGGATTTGGGGCTGATAGAAATTTTGGCACGCTCCTCGTTTTCTCCCAGAATGACAACGTGGAGATGGAGCTCCATGGAATTCCCAGCACAGAAATGGGATCCACGTCACCACAATCCCTTCCCTCTCCTACCAAGAACCTTTTCTGGGTCCTTCAGCTTCTTCCAAACTGGGTCACTTGTGGAAGACAGCAGAAGAACAGGCTGAGATGCAGCCAAGGGAGTGTGGAAAGGATTTGAGGCTGATGGAAGATCTTGGCACGCTCCTTGTTTTCTCTCAGGACAACATAGAGATGGAGCTCCATGGAATTCCCAGCACAGAAATGGGATCCACGTCACCACAATTCCGTCCCTCTCATCCCAAGAACCTTCTTGGGAGCTTCAGCTTCTTCCAAACTGGGTCACTTGTGGAGGACAGCAGAAGAACAGGCTGAGATGCAGCCAAGGGAGGGTGGAAAGGATTTGGGGCTGATGGAAATTTTGGCACGCTCCTCGTTTTCTCTCAGAAGGACAACGTGGAGATGGAGCTGCACAACTCACAGGCTAACGAACGTCACTTGAGGTGTCCTGGAATTCTTTTAAGCCAGGCTTGAGACATGGTCCAAATATGTTAGAAACTGCTGAGAGCTGAAAAACCAAGCGGGAGCTGCAGCAGTGGTGGATTTGGTTCATGAATAAAAGTGGGAATGTAAATGGGATAATCCTGATTATGGTTCCTCATGATCTTTAGTTGAGGTAGGGCAGCTTTTTGAGGAATAATGACTCTCCCAACCCCGTCAGGAATCTGCAGGAACTTCAGAGATGTCAGGGAGTTCCTGCACACTCAGACCTCTCGATCAGCTCTTGATTTTATATTTAATATTAATTCATGCTAGTTTAACTGGACTGAGCAGGGTTAGCAGCAGAACATCAGGAAAATGAGGGGTGGCCAGAGAAGCACCGAGTTATTCCTGAGGCTGGGCCAGGGCATGTGAAGGAGGGCAAGAACCTGGAACTGGAGCATGCCAGTGGGAGAGAAGTGGAGGTGGGAGGTGGAGGGGGAGGAGAAGCCCTGGCTGAGCACCCCGTGGATGTGCCTGTGGCAATCAGAGGATCCCACAATGGTTTGTTTGGGTGGGAAGGACCTTGAAGCCCATCCTGTGCCACCCCTGCCACGGACAGGGGCACCTTCCCCTGCCCCAGGGGGCTCCAAGCCCCATCCAACCCAGCTCTGAGCCATTTTAAACTCTCAGTTCAACCTTGAATGGATCAGTTATTGATCCCCATTCCCTGAAGATGCACAAGATATCAAACAGGAGCTGCTGAGATGGGGAAACCAAGCTGCTCTCCATATGCCCCAGGAAAGGGCCCTCTATAAATAGCAGAGTGGAAGCGAAGCCTCCTTCAGGAACATCGCTGATACAAAGTTGGGTTTGTTCCCAACTTCAGAAGTGAGAAGTAGGAGGAGGAATAAAAGCTGATTGCAATCTGATGGATGCAGCTCTCTTATCTCCGCATTCCCAGAGCGGCTTCACGTGAGAGCAGCTCCGGAGCCCTGTGGAAAACACGAGCTGAGCTCCCACCCCGGCAGCTCCCGGGCTCAGGGACCTCCTCTGGCCTGGAAATCAACAGCTGAGCTGCAAAACCAGCATGGAATTCCAGGAGATTCCAGCCCTCTGCTCCACCTCGTGCTTCCCACTGTGTCCCGCTCTATCCCAGAACCTCTCCCACATCCAAACAGCTCCAGGCTTTTCCAAAGTGACTCCCCAGGGAGGTTTGGAGGTAAAGGCTCTGCAAAGCTCTTCTGGACTCTTCAGGAAGGAAGTCTGGTGGGAGCTGGAATGGTTCCCCAGGGAATGGGCACATTCCCAAGGCTGCCAGAGCTCCAGGAGCGTTTGGACAACCCTCCCAGGGACAGGGTGGGATTTTGGGATCAGGATCAGGAGCTGGACTGATGATCCTGTTAATGGATTCTCCTCATGGCAAGGGTTGGAATGAGATGATCTTTGAGGTTCCTCTCACTCCAAACCATTCCATAATTCCATGATCCTTGTGAGTCCAGCTCAGAACATCCTGCCCAAGCTTCCCACTGCAGCACATGGGAAATATTTTAGGGAGAGAGCTCCTGGGTCAGGGGAATTCTTCAGTGGAGGAGCTCACCTGCTGCACCTGTGTGAGCAAAGCAGAGCTGAGATTCACAGAATCCTGAGGCTGGAAAAGACCCCTAAAATCAGCAACTCCAGCATATTCCAGAGATGCTTCATCTCCCAGGATGGGGCTCATCCACTGTCCCTGGATGAGGAGCACGAGACATTTCCATCACCCCAAACTCCACATTCCAGAGCAATGGGAAACGCAGCAGGAGTGACATCCAAGTGAGCTCAGAGAAATGCCTGGGATGAACTGACAGCTGGGGAAGAGGGAAAAACAGGGAGAACACAAACCCCAGAAACTTTTGGGCTAAAAAAGGCAGCCAGGAAATTCACAGAGAGCCAAAAATCTGCAGAACACCCCGTTGCCCTTTCCCTGCGCAGCCAGAGGTGGGGAGACGGTGGGAAGGGCAGCAAATCCCTGGAATTTGGGGCTGGAGGGATGAGTTTTCCATCTCAGCTCGTGCCTTTCCACAGAACAAAGATGGAGAGACAGGGAATTGTTTTTCCAAGGCAGCTGCAGCCCTCAGCAGCGCCTGGAAGAGGCTCCGTGTGTGGCACCATAAACACACAGGGATGCTCCTTGAAGTGAGATCCTGCAGGGAATTCTGCTCCCAAGGCACACGGAATGAGGAGACTCCCTGTGGCTGCAGCTGCTCCTCCGGGATGGATCCCGTGAGCCGCCCTCGAGCCTGGATTTGATCTCTTTTCCCTGTGGAGTGTTTTCCTTCAGCATCCCAGGTCAAAGGCAGAGGCAGCACCAAGCCCTGACACCGCTGCAAACCCTCTGTGGGCCAGACGGAGCCATTCCCAGGATGATGGAATTCCCTGGATGAGCCCCTTGGAAAGGCAGGAATGGTGACCCCAGATCCCATTAGGGCTCCTGTCAGCAATGCCACCCCTGCTGCCAATCCAGGGGCTGAGCTTTCCCCGCAGGCACGGGGCTGGTGAATCCCAGCAGGAATTCCAGGCACCACCAGCCCCTCCCGCTGCCAGCATCCCGAGGATCTGGATGCCTCCCACGGTGCCAGCACAATAAAATCCATCCATCCATCCCATCCACGGACACTCCCCTTCCCAAATATCCATCTCCTCTCTCCCCTCCCCTCCCAGCTCCTCGGCAGCTCTGTAACATTTCAATTTGGGAAGCTCCTGGCTCCCAAATCCAGCGGCTGCTGCCGCTTCCCATCCTCTGACAGCCCCGGCTGGGTTCCTGTAAACACCTCCCCAGTGCAGCCATTCCAGGGGGGTTTTCCAAGTGAGAAAAACCCAGGAGGGAAATTGGAATGCTCCAACCCCGGCCAAGAGCGGAGCGGGAGCTTCCTGAGGCACCCCCAGTTCCCACTGCCCGCCCGGAGAAGGGAGCAGGGATGAGGATGGGCGGTGGAAGGAAGGCTGTTTAATCTCTTCTTGATTCCCAATAATTATTTAAAGCTGCCAGGGACCTTGTTTTGAAAATCCCACTGTGTGCACTCCATATATCCCGCTCACACTGACACGAGGAATTAGAAAATTCCAGCTCCATCAAAACGGCTTTGGGGCGGATTTCGCTGCTCTGGACTTTCTCAGGCTGCAGACAATGCAATAAAAGCTCTCCCTAAAACAATATTCCTCCATATTTTAACAACACTGGGGAAATATTTCTTCTGTTCTGGCTGTTTGCTACGACAAAATTTCCAGCCAATGCCAAATTTCAGCTTCAGTTTCCCAGCAAGGCTCGGGAATTTGGGATGCTGGGAGCAAACTCAGCTTTAAGCATGTGCTTGATTTCCCCTGAAGGTGACTGGGGCACGCTGAAGGCCTTTCCTCAACAGGCCTGGTTTGCTCGATCAGGGCATGAAACAGAACATAAAAATTGAAAATACACTTTAATAGTGACCGAGGGTTTCTCTCCGAACCGAAAATGAAAAATTAATATGGATGTGATGGTGTTTTCCTTGGTCACTGCTGTGTTTTTCCAGTCCTCTGCGTGTTATTCCAGGCCATTTTATGGAGAGGCATTATTTGCTCAGCTGAGTTATTCCCACTTTATCCCCTCTGATTCAGACATTCGTTGGATTTCTGGACAATGGCAGCTCCTTGTCAGAAATCAGAGGGGATTTATGGAGATTTCTTCTGTAAAAGTCATTTTTGCCAAGGTTGAATTGACCTGAAATTCATTTTTAATTTTAGGCTTTTTTAGTTTGTGGAGTTCCAATCCCTAGAAGTGCCCAAGGCTGGGTTGGATGGGGCTTGGAGCAACCAGGAATCCCCAAATTAGGAAGTTTTAAATAAAATTATTGGGGCACTGAGCAAATCAGCCTCATCAGAGAGAATCTGCACCACAGAGTGAGTCCCACACCACACTGTAGGAAAGTAGGAATTCTCCCAAAAGCTGAAATCCTCATTTAAGCTCAACTCCTCCTTCAAACCCCTGAGATTAAACAGAATTAATTCACTGAGAGCCCAAGAGTGGAACTTGAGCACGGCAGGATGCTGCTGCTGCTCCATCCCTACATTCCAGACACACCTGGGAGCAGGAAGGCTCTGACACCATTTCCTTTCTCTAAAACCTCAGAAAATGCTCTGAGCCAAAGCTGAGCCTTATCAACATCACAAATTCCCAAAGTTAATCCTGCCCAGTTATTCCTGACTCTAATTCCATCCTCACACCTCGCTTTTTCCCTTCACCTGCCATTTTTAAACCCAAAGAAAGGAAGAAGCAGCTCAGATATCAACAGTGCTTGAACTCTGCCTCTTCTCTGCAGACTTCTGCCCTTCCCAAACCTTCTGCCACATTCCCCGTCAGTGTCTGCTCCCAAAAATCCTCATAATTCCCCAAGACTTGGTCTTAACCCCAAAAATCACCTGGCAGCACCAACAGAGGAGGAGCCAGGGGTAGGAACACTTTTGAGGAGGAGCAGATTTCCAGGAGGACATTCCCAGATTTCACCACAACCCCTGGGGAGGTGGTGCTTGGCTTGTCCTTGAGGAGCAGCTCAGATCCAAGGATCCCTGAGGCTGGAAAATCCTCCAGGACCGTCCAGTCCAAGCTGTGCCTGATCCTCACTCAGTGCCACATCCAGGAATTCCTTGGGACACCTCCAGGGATGGGCACTCCAAACCTCCCTGGGCACTTCCAAGGCCTGAGCACCCTTTCCATGAGGAAATTCCTGCTGATGTCCAACCTGAGCCTCCCCTGGCCCAGCCTGAGGCCATTCCCTTTTGGCAGCTTCATCTGAAGGACCTGAGCAAGGCCAACACCTCATTCCCAAGGCCGTTTTCCCAAATTCATTTGGTTTTCCTACAATGGCACAACACCAGGAAAACACAGCAGGAGATTGGGTTGGACATGAAGGAAAATTTCCCCACGGGAAGGAGCTGGACATGGCAGGGCTGGAGTCCCCATCCCTGGAGGGATTTCCAGCCCTGCGGATGTGGCACCTGGGGACACGGGCAGTGCTGGCCCTGGGGTGCTGGGGGTGGTTGGACTCCGTGATCTCCAGGATCTCAGAGGGCTTTTCCAGCCTCAGCCACACCACGGCTCCAGCAGCATTCCCAAAGCAATCCCAGGGGCTGCACATCCACGTCCTGCCCATCCCTCCTGCCCTCCACAGCTCCCAGGGAGCCCAGGACACTCCATGGAGGAGCTGAGGGATCCCCCAGGAGGCTCCAGAATTCTGGGACAACAACAGGAATGCTGGAGAATCCCCGGGATCACGCAGGGCCTGATTTTCCATGCGCTTCCCAACAGCTCCTCCCTGACCCCAGCCAGGAGCGGCTCTTCCCTGGCTCTGTCATTCCAAAGGCTGCTCTGGAAAAAGCCCTGGTGCTTCCCAAGGATGGACACATGTGCAACAGGGCCGGGGGCTAAAAATTCCGCTAATTTGGCTAATTTGGCTCCTGCTCGGGATCACCGAGGTCAGCAGCAGGAACCCAGAGGAAAATGTCAACAATCCCGGCCTTCTCCGGGGGGGAGAGGCCTTGCAAAGGCTTTTCTTCCCCTGCCATGTGTCTGGTTTTACACTGTTGGTTTTGGCTCTTCCAAGGAAGGAAATTAAATGAGCAGCTTCTTTTTTTATCCTTCTGGAATCCTCCAGAGGAAGAAAGGCTGAGCTGAGGCTGCAGGAGGACGCCGGGGCCTTTGCTCCGGCCACACAGTTTTTGTCAGGGCTGGTGTAGAATTCCCCATCCCTCCAGAATAATTCCCTGCAGCTGTCATCACCCACACACCAGGTTCCCAAAAAAGGCTCCAGCCAGAAATCTCCCTGGGGAAAGAGCACGAGGCTGTGGATGCTGCAGGTTGGGAAGCAAAGGGCAGGAGGATGTCCCTAAATCCCACCCTCCGAGATGCTCTCTGGGGCCTCACCTCCTTCCCACAATCACCAAAGCTGGAAAAGACCTCCAAGATCATCAATCCAACCATTATCCCAGGATTTCAGGCTGCTCTGCTCACACAGTTCCAGTTCCAAGCCCGTGGCCCAAACCCTAAGAGGTTCTGCCCCAATTCTGCAGTCCCAGCCACGCCCAGGTAATGCTCCAGGTATTCCTGCAGCACGGAATTCCTGCTGCTGGGATGGTTGCAGCAAATCTTCCCAGCTGCCTGGGCCCGCTCCAAGAAAAGGCTGAGTTAAAATTTCCATGCCAAGAAATTCAATTCTCACTCCGGGACCGCAATAAGAACTTTTAAAGGTCTGAGACACAGGGAGGAAATGGTGCAAAGACAGGGAAAAAAGGGAACAGGATGGGTAAAAATTCCCAGGAAAGCAGGAGACAGGTTTGCTTTCCAAGCTGGAGTTAAGAGGCCTGAGCTACCAGAAGTCATCAGAAGCAGCAGGGAACCAGACAAGGTGCAGGAACAACCTTCCTTGGACAGAGAAATCCTTCCTTTTCCAAGAGAAATCCAAAGGCAGCGGCGATGGTTTTCATTTAGAACCCATTTACCTTGGTGGGAGCCAAGGCAGATACAGACCCTGGGATCTGGGAACAGCTCCCAGCTCCCTGAAAACCCCCGGCAGCCTTCCCACTCTCTCATTTCGCTCTGCTCCGCCGTGGTTTCTTCTGTTCTGGCCTCTTTCCTCGACCTTGCCCTTCCTAAATCCCAACTCCTCGTTGCCTCGTCTGCCACCTCTCCTTGTCTGGCAATTCCTGCTGGGATTTCTTCCTTCCAGAAGCCCAGAAGGACGGGGCTGTTTCACCTCTAAATGCAGAATTGTTACGTAAGTGCCCCTGGCGGGAGCTCCGTGCTCCGTGCACGGGGTCGCTCGCAGCAATTTGGGATTTTAATAGACATCAAAACAGGAAAACATTCCCAGTTATGCAATCGGAGCTGTGATTGAAACCAGAAGCAGCCACCAGCTCCCAAAAAAAGAACTGGGAGCAGCCAAGTGGTGTCCACAGAGCTCAGCATTGCTGCTCCCTCCCTCTCCATCCCAGAATTCCCACCATTTGTCTGGAACCAAACCCACTTCCCTGGGACAGGGCCTCTCCTGCTGCTCTTGGGCAGCAGCTGCTTCCTCATGGAAGCACCTTCCAAGGTGCCCTTCCAACAGGGATCTTCCCAAGTCACCTCTGCTCCTCCCAAACCCTCCTGAAATATTCCAACACTCTCCCAGGCTCTAGGAATAATTTCTGAGAAATAATTTCTGAGGTTTTAAACCTTTCAAATTCAGGGCAGGAACGGCTCAGGAGCTGGAGGTGAACTCTTTGCTGTTCTCCCACCACCTGAGCTCTCGTTTCCCAAACACCAGGGAATTCTCTCTCCATTATTTCCATTGCTCATTCCCTCTGCACCCCAGAATTCTCACACTCTGCCTGGAAGTCAACCCAATTCCCTGGGACAGGGAATTCCCTCTCCTGCTTCCTCATGGAAGCACCTCTGAAGCTGTTCTTCCAACAGGGACCTTCCACACCCCCAACTCTGCTCCTCCCAAACCTTCCTGCAATATTCCAACACTTTTCCAGGCTCTAGGAATAATTTCTGAGGTTTAAACCTTTCAGCTTCAGGGCAGGAACAGCTCAGGAGCCGGAGGTGAGCTCAACCTAAGGAAGAGTGAAAGGCTCTCATTTCCTAAACCCCAGGGGATTCTCTCTCCGTAATCCCCACTTTTCCAGGCTCTCACTCAGGTCAGGACACTGCCCAGCCTCCCTGGAACAACAGGATGGAGCAGCTGGACCCGGCACCGATCAGGAATTCCAGGGATTAAGGGAATCTCTGTGTTTCAGAGGCGGCTGCAGGAGGTGAACGTTACCAAACACCAAAAACCAGGGAAATCAACAAAAATCGGTGAAGGAATGGGACAAAACTCCAGGACTGCCTTTGTGGCTTCTTCCCTGGAGGACTGAAACAGGAACAGAACGAGGGAGAAAGGTCACTTTAGTGGGATGAGGAGGTTTGGAAAAGCCACAGGAAGGGCAAGACAACAGTGGGCAGGAGATTTCAGTGTGCCACAGCTCGGGATTTAAAACAGGGATCAGCACGAGATTCCCAAACTTCTGGGGTCAGCAGGGTTTGGAGGAGGCAGCTGCTCAGAGCCTGCAGGGTTCCAGGGAGCAGCAGAACGAGGAGAGGACACCATGGGAGGGTCCCAAGTGTCACCTGAAGGTGACACCAAGCAGCTGCCAGGCCCATCACAATCCCTTGGCACATAGAATCGTGGAATCATGGAATGGTTTGGGTGGGAAGGGACCTCAAAGATCATCTCATTCCGCCCCCCCAGCCATGGGCAAGGACACCTCCCATTATCCCAGGGTGCTCCAAACTGGCCTTGGACACTTCCAGGGATGCAGGGCAGCCACAGCTTCCCTGGAAAACCTGTCCCGTTATGGACATCCCAGTTGGATATTTCCATCAAGGAAAACCAAGCCCAAGAACTCCAAGAGATCCCAGAAAACGTGTGGCTGACAGGGGAATCCCCCAGTGCAGGAGCCAGGAGAACACCAGGGCTCAGAACCCCTCCAGTGCTCCCTGGGGTATCCCAAACATAACTTTTAGATGGATTTTCCAGCACCCGTTGAAGCCACAGCCAGGAATGATCAGACCCAAGCCCTGCACACCCCACATCCCTGGGTGTGTCCCTCACTCCCTAAATAAAAGCTGCACTCAAGATTCTGTGCCAACAGCAGCTCAGGTTATCCCCATATTCCCATCATCCAGCAACATCACACAGAATTCCAGGGAAAAGTGTTTTCCACCCAGCTGTGCACTGCAGGATTTAAAAGGAAACACAAGGAGCTCTGTTCAGAGCTGGTTTTATCCCTGAACCTGCCCCAAACTCTTCAGGGACCCATCCTGCAGGTTGTCACCCCTCAGTGACCACACGGGGACAGTTTGAGCGCCACCACAACACGGAGCCTGCCCCAAATTATCCCTGAAAACAACCCGCAGGAATTTCACAGGGAACCAACAGCAAACGAGGAGAAAATCCAATTATTCTTTGGGATAGGAAGACGAAGTTTCGGGGGGTTTTTAATTAGCAGAACCAGGGTGCAAAAGCTGCTCAGGTCAGTGTGTTGTGTAAGCGATGGCTGGAGAGCTGATGTCCCCAAATCATCAAATGGGTTCCTTCTGCTCAGCCCGGGCCTCGTAAACAAACTCATTATGCTGCATCTTGAAAGGAGTAAACAAATAGTTGGCATCTGACAGCAGAGCTCTTGCACAACCTTCACCCAAACTCCTGCCCGGCTCGAGCGGCGCTCCGAGCCCCCGCGGTACCGGGGACACCTCGGGGACACCCTGGGGACAGCGTGGGGACAGTGCAGGGACACCGTGGGGACACCCTGAGGATGCCTCAGGGACACCCTGGGGACGCCTCAGGGATGTTGTGTAAGCGATGGCTGGAGAGCTGATGTCCCCAAATCATCAAATGGGTTCCTTCTGCTCAGCCCGGGCCTCGTAAACAAACTCATTATGCTGCATCTTGAAAGGAGTAAACAAATAGTTGGCATCTGACAGCAGAGCTCTTGCACAACCTTCACCCAAACTCCTGCCCGGCTCGAGCGGCGCTCCGAGCCCCCGCGGTACCGGGGACACCTCGGGGACACCCTGGGGACAGCGTGGGGACAGTGCAGGGACACCATGGGGACACCCTGAGGATGCCTCAGGGACACCCTGGGGACAGCGTGGGGACAGTGCAGGGACACCGTGGGGACACCCTGAGGATGCCTCAGGGACACCCTGGGGACGCCTCAGGGACAGTGCAGGGACATCGTGGGGACAGCCAGGCCCGGTGCTGCTGGATGTGCCACCAGCGGGAGCTTCCGAACCCCTCCAGGCTGGCAGTGCCACCAGGGCACGGCACAGGGTGGCACCTGGCCACTGCCACCCTCTGGCCCTGCTGGCACGGCCACCAGCACGGCCACTGCACCCAGGAGGAGCCCCTGGTGCTGCAGAGTGCAGGGCCAGGGAGGCCAGAGGGGACAGGGGACACCGTCCTGCTCCAGGGGATGTCACCATACTCCAGGGGACACCATCCTGCCCCAGGGGACACACATCCTGCTCCAGGGGACACACATCCTGCCCCAAGGGTATCACCATACTTCAGGGGACACCATCCTGCCCCAGGGGACACACATCCTGCTCCAGGGGCTGTCACCATACTCCAGGGGACACCGTCCTGCCCCAAGGGTATCACCATACTTCAGGGGACACCATGCTGCTCCAGGGGCTGCCACCATATTCCAGGGGACACCACTGTACCCCAGGGGACACCATCCTGCCCCAAGGGTATCACCATACTTCAGGGGACACCATCCTGCCCCAGGGGACACACATCCTGCTCCAGGGGCTGTCACCATACTCCAGGGGACACCAGCCTGCCCCAGGGGACACCAGAGCAGGGCAGGAGATGCCAGCGCTGCCCCTCCATGCCCAGGAGCCCTCTGGGCCCTGGCCACAGGTGGGGAACATCACAGCGAGAGGCTCCTGATCAAAGATCCCAAAATTTGGGTGATCTGAGCGATCCCAGGGTGCTGCCAAGAAGCTCAGCCTTCCCTGGACAGGCACATCCAGACCCCAAACCCCAGAGCATTCCCTGGACAGGCACATCCAGACCCCAAACCCCAGAGCATTCCCTGGACAGGCACATCCAGACCCCAAATCCAAGCCCAGAGCATTCCCTGCACATCCAGGCCCCAACCCCAAATCCTTCCCTCCTCTGCTCGTGTGGGGTTTTCCCCATTTCAGGGTATTTACAAAATCTCAAGGCCTGAACAAACACAGCCTGAAGCAAAGCCACAGCAGCTGAAGAGCCTGGTGGGACTGGAGATGGAAATTTCCTTCCTCAGGGAGTTTTGGTGTCCTGCAAACCCTGGGCAGGACCATAACCAGCTCTGAGCAGCCCTGAGCAGAAGAGAGGTGACAACACCCCAACTCAGCCATGGTGACGTGTCCCAGTGCCACCATCCCACGTCACCTCCTGGGCCAGCAGTGGCTGGTGAGCACCAGAGGAGCAAGGAGCAGATCACAAAGCCATGGAAGGACCCACAGACATCACCCAGTCCAACCCAGGCCCTGCACAGACACCCCACAGCTGAGGGTGTAACAAAACCAATTCCAAGGGCAGCTATTGCACAGCATGACCTTCCTGCCAAGTCCAAGCACCTGGAGAACCTCCCTGGCCACAGACTCCGGGCTCTGGCCCAGGGTTACGGGATCCTGCTGCTCCCATGGGATCTGTGACAGGTTCCCATCCAGCAGGGATGGCAGGATCCAGCAGCATCCCAAACACAACCCCCAGCACCTGGAAGGATCAGCACAAACCAAGGAATTCTCCTCCGGGCTGGGCTCTCTCAGGGTGAACATCTGGATTGTCCTTCAATCACTGGACAAAACCAACTCTGCCTCCACAGATCCACTCATTGCCCAAAAACTGCTGCAGGACGCCCTGGAGCCCCTTCCTCAGCCTTTACTCCATGGAAACACTTCCAAACACATCATCCCAGGTCATTCCCTGCGAATTCCTCCCAGCTATCCCAAGCTTTTCTCCACTTCAGCACCCACAAGCAGGAAGGGGGGTGGATGTCACCGATCCCAGAGCAGGACTGGGCTCACTGTGGCTGAGCAGGGACAGGGACACGTCAGGCACTGGGACCTGCTCTGGGTGTGACAGCATTCCCAGGCTGCCCACAGTGCACAGCATTCCCTGCACCTCATCCCACGGAGCAGGCAGCCAGCAGAGCCCAGCAGCCGTGTCAGCACCAAATTTGCACTTTTATGGCAAAAGCCTCTGGCACAGAATGGAAAAAGGGAATCTGTGAGGATCTCACTTCCTCCTCTTGGGCCCGGATTTCACTGCCAGCTTCCCAGTGCTGGTGCTGCAGCTCAGGAACCTCCAAGGGGGACCGAGGAGAGGATGGGACAGAAACCTGCCCCAAAAAAACCCCGCCGGCACCAAAACCCAGCAGAGGCAGCCAGAGGTGACAGAGCCTGGTCATTCCCACAGCTCTGTCCCATCTCCCAGCCCCTTCCCAAGCCACGGGCTCCTTTCCTGGGCGATTCCCTGCTCCAAGCCTCAGCCGTGAGAAAGGGAGCGGGAGGGCTCCCGCCAGCCCTGCGAGGTTCTTTATCTCGTTACTCTAATGCAAACAGACTTCTGTGAGCTCTTTCACATCCAAAATTTCACCATTGCGGCGACCGCAGGCCTGGCAGCCTCTCCCCCGCCTGGAAAGGGAACAAACTTCCCAATCATTTCTAAATAACCATTTCAAGAGCACAGCTTTTCTTCTTTCATCCCACAAAAGGCAGAAATTCTGCTTGGGACCGCAAGCTGTCAACTTCCCAGCAAACCCCAAATCCCACTTAACTCTCTATTGTAAACAGTGTAGTATTGCGCTCCCACATCAATAAATAACATTCCTGAAGGAATTATTTCTGTGTTTGATTCACATTTGTTCTGCATATGCCACTGAGCCCAAGGTATTCACAACGTTCAACTCCTAAAAGCCTCGGCTTTCAAAAGGGCCGCGCGCGAGGCACTGGGGCGAACCCTTCCCGGGGGATTGTGTGAGCCAGGATGAAATCCCAAATCAAGGATGTCATTTGTGCCCCCCCCCCCGCCCCCCCCCACAATGCCCTCGTTTCAAGATTAAAAAATGAAATGGCTCCAAAGTGCCTCTCAATGGGGTTGCTGAGCTCCAGAGCCCAGATGGGGCTGGCAGAGGGAGCCTGGGTGTCCCAATGGATGTTGGCCTTTCCTGGTCTGCTCCAGAGGGACCAGGATCCTTGGGAGAGGGATTTGGGATGTTGTGGGTGAGGCTGGAATTCCCAGAGAATCCCTGGATCCCTGGCAGTGCCCAAGGCCGGGCTGTACACTGGGGCTTGGATCCACCTGGAGGTGTCCCTGCCCATGGATGGGTGGCACTGGATGGGATTTAAGGTCCCTGCCCACCCAACCCATTCCATAATTCCATGACCACACATGGGAAAAGAGCAAAGCAGTTCCTGAGGGCTCTGAAAGGCTTCAGAATAAAAAGCTACATCAGGAGAGAGGGATGAAGGTGGGAAATGGGAGTAACTTGGGTTGCAGACACCCAGAAATTATCCCAAATCCCTTTCCATGGATTGGCAGGAGGCCCCTTTGCATTCCCACAGGTGTTCCCTCACCAAACCTCCAGGGAAGATGCTCCAGAGCCATCTCTGCATGGGCAGAAGCCTCAATCCCACAGATGTTCCATCCCTGCCCCTTCCTCACTTGGAATTCCCAGATGTGAGCAGCCCAGGGATCACCCTGTGGAAATGAGGAATGCCTTCATTCCCTCTGCAGATCCGCCATCCCCGGCGCCCGCCCGGCACCGGCATGGGATTTGGGATTTGGGATTTGACCATTTCAACTCTCCACAGTGGGCGTCAGTCTCGCTGCACTAACAAAGAATTCCTCGGGAAGATTTCGGAAACAGAAGGATTATTTAGCCACCCACACACAGGCAAAATTAACCAGTCATGGAAATTCAAGATAATAAATGCCATAATTTTGCCTTTAACTTCACAAATTTTTTTTTTTCTTCCCCTAAAAGTGAATGTTTCTAATTTATGGAGAGAGAGAAAGAGAGGGGGGGAAAAAAAGAATTAAAAAACCCTTTCATTACTTTGTTTTTCCATGGATCAGAACTCCCCAAATATAAGGAATTAACACGCTAATGTAAACACCCGTCTGCTCGTGGCGCTGGAACAGATTTACCCAGGCACTACAAAAGGCTGCCCCTCACTGATCACCAGCCCCAACTGGAGACTTTTTGTATAAAAACAACCCTATAAAGCTTTTTTTCATCTAAATGAGAAAGTGGCCGTGCTCCATTCTTCCCCAAAAAAAAATCTGGAAAGGATGAGCTGCACCTCCGGAGATCGCAGGGATGGGAAAGGCGAGGGAACCTGGAAGGGACGTGAAACCTCACACTTCAGACAGGCTCTAACACAGTTAAAGGGGAAGGGAAGGAAACAAACGAGGGATTTGGGACCATTGGAGCTGCTGAGGGAGTTTCTGAAGGATTGCAGGCTCCTGACTCCTGGATTTTGGTGTCCAGGCAGGACAAGCTCCAGCAGCGCAGGCCTGGAGATCCCACAGTTCTCCACCAGCTAAGAACAAACTTCCTCCGTTCATTTCTTTCAGCTACAGCTTTCCAAAGGCACCCCTGGGCTTCCCACAGCATCAGGAAGGTTGGGAAAGCCCTCTGAGCTCATCGAGTCCAAGTTTTGTCCGAACACACTGTCCCCCTCAACCCCATCCCAAAGTGCCACGTCCACTCGTCCCTGACCATTCCAGGGATGGTTCCTCCACTCCTGCCCTGAGGAGCTGCTCCAGGGCCTGACCACTCTTCCAGCAGAGCAATTCCTGCCCAAACCCAACCCCTCCCCAACGACCCCTTGGAATTCAGCCTGCCAAGAACCCAAACGTGGCCAAATCCCGTGGGATGGCCACACGAGGGACACCACAGGCCCTTGAGTGCCACGTCCATGCCCCAGCATGAGGATTCCCCAGGACACACCCCTGCCTTTCCTGCTTCCCTTGCTCATTCCCTGGAAGTGCTGAGCCCCCAGCAGAGCCTGCCCTCCCCTTCTCCCACCTGGCTGAGAATTTGTGCAATTGCAGCACCAACACCATCAGTTCCTTTCCTTTCCCTTTTCCCTTTCCTTCCCCTTCCATGGCTGCTCCCTCATTCTGCAATATCCAGAGTGACAGGAGCCAAGGGAAGAGCAAAGCTCCTGGATGAGACTGGAAAAACAACAGAAAAGGAGCTGGATTCCCACTGACATCAGGAGGGAAGGAAAAACCACCTCAAGAACCGCCACGGGATGGCGTAAAATAAAATAAATCCTGGCTCCAATACAAAGCCCACGTCTGCCTCCAACTCCAGGTCTCCCAATCCCAGCCCCTTTTGCTCTGCCCGTAACTCAAAAGGAGGAATGATTTAAAAATTGGTTTTTACAAAAAAAAACCAGTTGATTCAGTCCGAGGAGTTCAGCCCTGGATCTCCAGCAGTTCGGGACATAAGGGATTGATTGCTCCAGCTTGGATAATCTCCGTGGCTCCCAGGCCCCACTGAAGTGGTTTCCAAGAGCTAAAGCCTTGGATCAGCCTGTCAAACCCTGGGAAAACTCCAGGAAAGCCACAGTGAACATGCTGGAAGTGGGAGCCTGCCCTTGAAACCCCAGAGCCTGCACACACCAAATTAATAATGCACAGTGGCAACCCCGAGCTGCTTCTCCCAACCCCTTCCCAAAGCCCCACACCCCAACTTCCCCACAATTAAATCCCAAAAGAAAGGAAAATTCCGGGTGAAATCTCATTTTTCACACTCTAAGTGCACAGAGGATGGGAGTTGTTTGGTTGTGATGACCAAATCTCTCTTTTTCAGCACAGGAATGAGGTCAAAGCACCTCCCATGGCAATGACCCCAAATCCCAGCCCTGATGCCAAGGCCTCGAGCTCGGCCGGGCTCCTCCAGCTCAGCTTTGGGAATTCCTCTCTTCCTGTGCACAAAGCTGACCTGGAATTCCTAAAGGAAGGATCTAGAATGCAAACAAGGAGTTACTGGGGTATGAGGACCAAAGAAAACCCCCAAATTTCTTGGCCAGGAGCACAGTGATCCAAGCTGACCCCTCAAAGCCACAGCAGCTCCCTCAGACTCCTGCTCCAGGAAAATCAGGCCAAAAGGGATTGCTGGAACCCCAGGTGCTGAGAATTTCAGATTTTCTGTGTGGAAAGGCACAGACCCTCAAGAGAACACTGCATTTGACCTGAGAGCATAAAGAAAGCTTCCAAAATTAATTGACAGCACTAGCATTATGAGTAGTTTGAATAGAAGTGTGCAATATCACCTAATAAAAAACTTTAAACTCTAAGTTTTAAAATATAGTAGTATATATAAGACAAGATGAAAGTTTCAGAGCAGAAGCTAGCCCTTCTTCTTCACCTTCTTCTTCATAAGTTGAAGTAATTATTTTCTAATTAGACCAAAAAGTCTGCATTATGAGGCAGAAATAATTAGTTAAGTTAAAAAAATAATGCAAATATCATTTCTTAATTAGGTAGTTTTTCCTTAAAAGACCTTATCAAAATAAATACAGGGCCATTTTATAACTTATTATTAAAATACTGTAAAATTCACAATTTATAAGATAATAATATAAATAAAAAATAAGAAATCCAAACACAAAATGCCATCTCAAACACTTTCAATCCCAACCATAATAGGAAAACAAAAATAAACAAATAAATAAAATTAAAAAATAATAAAAAAAAAAGAAAATTAAAAAACAAAAAAAGTATTCCTGCAGTTCCAAGGGGTTTTCTGCAGGTTCAGGCTGATGCCAGCAGGGAAAAGGAGCTGTGGGACTCCTCACCTGTCCCATCCCTGCTCTGGATGATCCAAGGCTGAGCTGGGACACACAACTGACAAATTTCCACCAGATCACCCCACAAAGAACCATCAGGTGAGACAGGACAGAAAAACTCCGTTTTCCACATCAAAAATCAGACACTGAACAATTTTAGAGCCAAAGCGAGCAGCTGCTTCCGCTCTGTCCCAAATCCATGTCCTTGAATGTCCATGTCCATCCTGTGTTCCCGGCAGGAGCAGCCTCAGAAACCTCTCAGGAGGGCAAAATCTGCAGTGTCTCCTACATCAAACTGTGACCAATGACGGAATATTCCACAGGGTTGGAAAAATCCCACCTGCCAGGTGGATCCAGCCCTGGTGTCCCTGAGCACAGAGAG
Source organism: Pyrgilauda ruficollis (assembly GCF_017590135.1). Lineage (NCBI taxonomy): Eukaryota > Metazoa > Chordata > Aves > Passeriformes > Passeridae > Pyrgilauda > Pyrgilauda ruficollis. The sequence goes on along the minus strand of NW_024517096.1, from coordinate 221,247 downwards.
CACTCGGGTGGCCCTCAAGGCCAGGACTCACTGGGAGCCTCTCCCAGGGGGAATGGGGCAGGAGAAAGGACAAAGGGACACCAGCTGTGCTCCCAAAATCCATTCCAGGTGGCTGCAGGGGGATAACGAAACAAATAACGGAGGGGTGGTCTTGGAAGAGGTGGATAAGGCACTGGGGAGCTCTGGGGAGATGGCTGAACCCTCCTTCAACCCCCATTCCCTTGGGAAGTCAACAGAAGCGTCCAGGAATGGGAATTCCATCCCAAACTCCAGCCAGGGGTGTCCAGGGATGAGGTGACCGACATGTTCCTGCTCCATCCCACCACATGTTCCCTGCTTGCCTCACCCATTCCCTTGGGAATTCAACAGAAGCGTCCAGGAATGGGAATTCCATCCCAAAGTTCAGCCACGGGTGTCCAGGGATGAGGCGACCGACATGTCTCTGCTCCATCCCACCACATGTTCCCTGCTTGCCTCAACCCCCATTCCCTTGGGAATTCAACTGAAGCGTCCAGGAATGGGAATTCCATCCCAAAGTTCAGCCATGGACACAACCTGGAGGTGTCCAGGGATGAGGTGACCGACATGTTCCTGCTCCATCCCACCACATGTTCCCTGCTTGCCTCACCCATTCCCTTGGGAATTCAACAGAAGCGTCCAGGAATGGGAATTCCATCCCAAAGTTCAGCCACGGGTGTCCAGGGATGAGGCGACCGACATGTCTCTGCTCCATCCCACCACATGTTCCCTGCTTGCCTCACCCATTCCCTTGGGAATTCAACAGAAGCGTCCAGGAATGGGAATTCCATCCCAAACTCCAGCCAGGGGTGTCTAGGGATGAGGTGACCGAGGTGTCCCTGCTCCATCTCCACCCCACCACGTGTTCCCTGTTTGCCTGCAGGGTTGGTGGGGCAGGGCTGGAGCTCCATGGGGCTTTGTAAGCCAAGGTGGGACCAGGGGACGTTTCCGAGGTTTCCCTGCTCTTGGAGCCTGTCCAGCCTGGAAAACCTTGGCCTTTCTCACCCTCCATCCCCTCTGGAGCGAAACTCATCCAACAGCACCTTCTGGAAGCTCTCCAGCTCCCACCAGAGCCTCTCCTGAGCCTTCCAGACACACCAGCCTCACCTCGAGAGGAAGAATCCCAGCCCTGGCTGCCAACATTTTCCTCAGAATCCCAAAAAGCAGCAAAAAGCATCTCCAAAGGCCACAGTGCTCTGTATCCGAGCCCAGGAAATGTGGAAGGCATTAAAGCCTCACTTTCCCTGAGCAGAGAGGGAACATGGACCTACAAACAACGCCTTGGAGGCATTTCAGCAGCTCCATCTACACAGGGGCCTTTTTTTACGATGATTTTTTAAGTCAATCAGAAATCGGCGGGGCCAGGAAGCCGTAAACTCGGCTTAAAAGGGAGAAAAGCAAATAAATGCTTGGAGGGAGTGGAGGGGAGGGGGAAATGGGAATCACTGAAGGCTTCCAAAGCCTTGTTTGTTTGTGATAAAGCTCAGCTGTACACAAGCTGTCCCAGCCGGGCTCATGGTGACATTTCCCTGCAGTGGCACCACGGGGAGCGGCGAGCAAGGGGGTCTGTCAACATTTTATCAGCAGCAACTGCTCCCAGGGCTTTATGAGGCACAAAAGCTCCTTTTCCTCAGCCTCGTGGCTGCTCGGGATGGGAAGGCTCTGACTCAGAGCAAATCATTGGGATTTAAAAACCACATCACACGGAGCGGGGTTTGGTACCGGGGAGGGAAAGGGGAGAGGACGTGGCACCCAAAATCTGGAGTTCTGAGGGGAAAATGTCTCCCAAAAAGCTCTTGGTGGTATATGGAACAAACTGGGGAGTCCCAGCATGGATTATTAAGGCTCCATAAGCCAAGAACTGATAAAATGAGGGAAATAATTCAATTAGCCAACAGCAAACTCATCCTGTCCTTATTTCTACATAAAATAAAAGCACAGCGTAAAATTAAACCTTAAAGACTCCAAGGTGGGCAGGGCTTTTCAGAGACAATCCCTGGAGAGCAGCAGGAGAGGAGGAAGTTGGGATTCAGGGAATAAAGACATAATGCCTGCAGTGGTGCCCAGTCCTTGGCCACGATCCCGCAGGAACTGCAGGACGGGGACACCTGGGAGCACTCCCAGATCCCAGGGGTTCCCATAAACCAGGCAAGAGCCAGAGCCAGGCCACGTGCACCCTCCATAAATCCCATCATCCCTCCCTGGGGGATGGAAATTTATTGTCCCTGCTGGTGGAAGAGCTAATCCGAGTCTCCCTGGATGGGATAAAGCCACATTCCAGGGCCGTGCTCTCACGAGGGACCTCCCGGTCTGAGCCCTGCACACAAAGCTCAGGGCACGGACAGGAGACTTCAGCACCTTCACCAGGCTGATCCCAAAGCTTCCTGCCACCAGTCCTTCATTCCTCCTGCCGGGGGGGAATTCCCAGAGCAGCTGTGGCTGTCCCTGGATCCCTGGCAGTGCCCAAGGCCAGGCTGGACAATGGGGTTTGGATCCATCCCTGCCATGGATGGGGTGGGAATGGGTGGGATTCAAGGTCCCTCACACCCAAAGCATTCCACAGTTCTGTGAAATCACCACATCCCAGGGACCCTGTGGACCAGCGCTGGGATCCCATGGGACAAGGGGGACATCTGTGATGAGAGGCTGTGAGGGGCTGGAGCATCCCAGAGGAAAAGGCTCCCAAAAGAACCCTCAGTCCCCACAGGGGGTCACCAGGAAGATGCAGGTACAAAACACGACTGGTTCTTACTGAAAACATAGAAGAGGTTCTGCTGCCTCATCCGTGGAGGTTTCTGAGGGAAAAGCCTGACCTAAAAGTGTGAGCAGGAGGTTAAACAAGACCTCCCCTGGCTGTGCCCTACAAACCAAACCTCATGTTCTCTGAGGGTTCTCCCCTCAAGCTGAAGTTGCAGTGCAACAAACGGGGCTGAGCAGCACCATGGAGGGTGGGCTCTGCACAGTCATGGAATGGCTTGGGTGGGAAGGGACCCTAAACATTCCCAGCTCTCACTCCAGAGCAGAGGGGCTCCAGCCCTGGAAGCATTTCCATGACCTCCTCTGGATGCCCTCCAGCAGGTTCACTTTGTATTTTTCATTCCAGGCTATGAGATGCCTCCCAACAGACCAGATGGCAGGTTAAGGCTGCTCCAACCAGGATGGTTTGGTTCCAGTTCCTGAAGCCCAAGGAACAGCTCCTTTTTGCAGTCAGTTCTGCACTGGGACCAGCCCACGTGTGCATCCCTGGCCCCACACGAGCTCCCTTCCCAAGGGAGAGCTGCAGTAGCTGCAAACACAAACTGCCCCAGCTGCAGCTGCACCAGCATCCCACTCCTCAACAACCCCTGGAAGGGACACGTGAAAAACCCCCATTTACGGGGCCAGCGCCCCTCTGTGAAACAGCCAAGCGGGCACAGGTGGCTGATAAAAGTGCACTTTAACAGCCACACTTGCAAAAGAAATTTATAAGAGTGAGCAAAGCTCGCAGCCTTTTAATTGCATGTCAAACGCTGGGCTCCGAGAACTAAACCAGATTCCTGCAGGCTGTGCCAAGTGCTTCCAGATATTCCGTGTCTGGAGCAGATCCCGCTGCTACCAAGGGGTTAACACAGCCTCTGAGGCCAGGGAGGCTTGAAGGCAATGCCACCAACCCTGAAGGAAAGCAGAGAAGGTTTCTGCCAGCTTTGTTCCAAATAAAAGGTTATTAAAAACAGCCCCAGCCGCTGTTAACAGGAACGGCCCGACAAGGAGACGTTTACAAAGCAGCTGAACTTGTAAATAAATGGAATTAATACCCAGCAAATTCCTTTGATCCACGGGACACGAATTCCCTTTCCCTGCAGAGCTGCTCATTAATAGTTCCATGTTCCACTTGTGTCACCCGCCAGCGAGCCCGAAGGAAAACACTTCCAGTCACAAAGGGATCTCTGGGTTCTTCTGGGCCAGGGGATTTCTGGTCAGAAGGAGATCTCCAGGATCTCCAGAACCAAGGGATTTCTGGTCACAAAGAGATCTCCAGGTTTTCCTCTCCCATGGGATTTTTTGCCACAAAGAGATCTCCACATTCTCCTCTGCCAGTGGATTTCTGGCCATAAAGAAATCTCCACATTCTCCTGTGCCAAGAGATTTCTGGTCACAAAGAGATCTCCAGGTTTTCCTCTGCCAAAGGATTTCTGGTATATAAAGAGATCTCCACATTCTCCTCTGCCAGTGGATTTCTGGTCACAAAGAAACCTCCAGTTTTTCCTGTGCCAAGGGATTTCTGGTCACAAAGAGATCTCCAGTTTTTCCAGTGCCAGTGGATTTCTGGTCACAAAGATCTCCAGTTTTTCCACTGCTAGTGCATTTCTGGTCACAAAAATGAGTCACAAAGAGGTCTCCACGTCCTCCTGTGCCAGTGCATTTCTGGTCACAAAGAGATCTCCAGCTCCTCCTGTGCCAGAGGATTTCTGGGAATTCCTGGGAGAGGCTGATGGGGAGCAGCAGGAGGAAGAGGACACTGAAGGAATTCCTCACTCAGAGGCAGGTGAGGCCCTGGAATGGATCCCAGAGCAGCTGTGGCTGCTCCATCCCTGGAGGTGTCCAAGGCCAGGCTGGGATAGTGGGAGGTGACCCTGCCCATGGAATGGGATGGCCTCGAAGGCCCCTTCCAATCCAAAGCACGCCAGGATTCTGGGATTCCTCTCAGCAAGGTGCTCACAGGTGTTAATGTGAAATATTCAACATTCCCCAAAGTCCCAGCCACCCAACATTTCGGACAAAGGCAGTGTCCTCAGAGCTCCCTGGAGCACCTAGAGATTGGGATCTGCCCTTGGCTCATGAGGCTCTGCAGGGCCAGGGGTTCTCCTGCAGGAACTCTGCCCCAGGGATCCCAACCAGGCATCCCCAGGAGCAGCCCCGGGGCTCTGGGGGTCTCTGCAAACCCCAACACACACAAACCCCCCCAACCCATCCACAGCATTCCTGGGGCACCTCTGGAATCATGGAGAGACCAGGCAGAGCCCTCGTCCCAGCTGATCCCAGTCTAGGCTGGGCCTAAATTCCAGAATCATTTTGCTGGTTTTTCTCCTTCTCTGCACTGTGAGGTGGAAGGGGAGGACACAGCATCAATAAATTCAGCCAGCCCTGGGTGAACGGAGAGGCAACGTGGCCATCTTCTCCTGGGAGCCAGCCACAAATCCCTGGAGAGGAACCCATCCATGTCTGGGCAGGTTTCTCCACTCAGAACCCAAGGAACCAAGCCACAGAGGTGGAAAATTCACCCAGCTTTTCTCCGTGCTGTCACACCCGCTCATCATCAACTCCTAGTGAGGATGAAGGGGCAGAGATGGATTTTCCAAGTTTTAATGAAACCTGGATGGAAAGGAACAACAGAGGCTGCAAAGAGGCAAAGCAGAACAAAAGGAGAGGTAAGAGCAAATCTGGATGAAGTGGGAAATAGGGGAGAAAGCACTGGAAAGAGGAAGAATCCAGGAGATGTGAACCTTCATGGACACATCTGCAAGTGGAAAAGGGGGTGTTGGCCCAGGGGGCAAATTAACAGAAGGGACAAGTTATCAGAGCAATAATTATCATGGAATCATGGAATGGCTTGGGGGGGAAAGGATCTTCAGGATGATCCAATGTCACCCTTAGTGGGGGGACACCTCCCACTATCCCAGGTGGATCCAACCCCAGTGTCCAGCCTGGCCTTGGGCACTGCCAGGGATCCAGGGGCAGCCCCAGCTGCTCTGGGAATTCCAGCCCAGCCCCTGCCCACCCTCCCAGCCAGGAATTCCTTGCCAAGATCCCAGCCCAATCTCCCCTTTGCCAGTGGGAGCCATTCCCTGTGTGCTGTCCCTGCAGGCCTTGTCCCCAGTCCCTCTGCAGCTCTCCTGGAGCCCCTCCAGGCCCTGCCAGGGGCTCTGAGCTCTGCCTGGAGCCTTCCCTTCTCCAGGGAACATTCCCAGCTCTCCAGCCTGGCTCCAGAATCCTGGAATGGTTTCAGTTGGAAGGGACCCTAAATCCCATCTCATTCCACCCCATCCAGGCAGGGACACCTCCCACTGTCCCAGGTGGATCCAAGCCCCAGTGTCCAACCTGGCCTGGGACACTGCCAGGGATCCAGGGACAGCCACAGAAAATCTGGGAATTCCAGCCCAGCCCCTGCCCACCCTCCCAGCCAGGAATTCCTTGCCAATACCCCACGGAAGGTTCCAGCTCCCACAGCCCAGCTCAGACAACCCCAAAGCAGCTCAGGACTAAGAACTGCTCCTCTCCAGAACTGTCCTTCCTTTGCTTAATCCAGGACTTTCCACAGCCCTTGGAGATGTTGTCCTGAAGGAGAAGGCCACAACTGAGACACCCAGAGCTCTGTCCCCAGCAGGATGCTGAGGACAAGGCGCTGGGAATGTGACAATCCCAGGAAACCCCAAACACTCAGCTCTGCTCCGCTGGGAAGCGTTCCCATCCCTCGTGAGAACTCTGATCCCCAGTGCCAAGCAGGAACGGCTTCCCAAGGGCTTCCCAACTCCTCTGGGAAGCTGAAAATATGGGAAAACCCAACCCTGGAGCAGAAGTTGTTCCAAGAGGAAAGCTCTGCTTGTTTTGACCAGACACACCAATGAAAGCTGGCACGGGGGGGGGGATGGGGATCTGTGGGAAGCAGCAGAAATGGAATTTTACCTGCACAGGGAAGCACAACTCCCTCAGCCTCTGCCTTCAGGGAGGAGGTTAAACACCAACACCTCCAGACACCTCCTGCTCCTCCCTCTCTCCACACAGGAGCAGTTTCTGCCCCCTCCCACCCATCCCAGCATCAGACACCCTGAGCCAGCTGCATCCCAGGGCTTTTCCTCTTCCTTTTCCCAAGATCTGGCTTGAGTTTTTCCCCTACAAATGCTTCTCAAATTCTTCCCAAATCTGCCTGAGGCACGGGAAGGCTCCGTGCCCTCTGCTGCTGCTGCAGCACAGGGCTGCACACTTGGAATGCCAGGGAAAATCCCTCCAGTCCAGCAGGAGCATCTCCAACAGGCTGCTCCCACCCAGCCATACACTTTTCTGAATGTTTTTCTTTTTTCCCTAATTCCTGAGTTTTGAAAGGCCTGAGATGCCCAGAGGATGTTTCTGTGGAAGCTGTTTGGAACAGCAGGAATGGGAACACATCAGGACCCACATTTCCCTCCCAAATCTGCAAAGGAAGTGAGGGAATCCCCATCCCTGGGGGATTCAAAATCCCTGTGGATGTGGCACGTGGGGACACGGGGCACTGGTGGCCCAGATCTCACAGGCTTTTCCAACCTAAACATTCCCACGATCCTAAGGCACAGGTGAGCTTGGCCCAGGTCAACACCCACCACCAAAATGCCAAGATTTTAAATGAAAACCCCAAATCCCACCTTCCCTGAAAATACAGGACCAGGGAATGTCCCTGGAGCTCCTTCCACCCTGCTGGAGCCCAGCCTTTCCCAACCTTCCTGAAGAACCAAAAGTGATGAGCAGCAGATGGAGACCCCAAATCAAAGCCACCAGGGGTCCCAGCTGTCCCTCCCTGTCCCCACAGGAACCTGTCCTGCTCCAAAAAACCAGGAAAGGGGAACAAAGCAGCTCTTCCCAGCCTGGAGGAACTGAAGGACATTTTCCCTGAAATAAAAGCTGTTCTAAATTTGCCGTAGATGGGAATTGGAAGAATATGCTGAGGGGTTTAAATGACCTGAGCCTGACAGCAGAACTTGGGGGTTTTGCAAAAACCTTGGAGGGAAGGGAAGCCTTGGGCTGCTGCAGGAACTCCTTGTGGCTGCTGCAGCACCTGGCTGCAATTTGTGCCAGGGTGTCACGGGAAGGGCAGGCAGCTTGGCACCATGCCCTGACAATAGAACCACTATTCCCTGAAAACCAAATCAAACCACCATGCCCTGACAATGGAACCACCATGCCCTGACAATGGAACCACCATTCCCTGAGAATGGAACCACCATTCCCTGAAAACTGAGCCACCATTACCTGAAAACCAAACCACAGTTCCCTGACAATGGAGCCACCATTCCCTGAAAACCAAATCAAACCACCATGCCCTGACAATGGAACCACCATTCCCTGACAATGGAGCCACCATCCCTGAAAACCAAATCAAACCACCATGCCCTGACAATGGAACCACCATTCCCTGAGAATGGAACCACCATTCCCTGAAAACTGAGCCACCATTACCTGAAAACCAAACCACAGTTCCCTGAAAAGCAAAGCACCATTTCCTGAGAACTGAACCACCATTCCCTGAAAACTGAATCACCATTCCCCAAAACCAGAACCACCATTCCCCAAAACCAGAACCACCATTCCCTGAAAACCAAACCCCTGCACCTCAGCTGGATCAAGCCCAGCCCTCAGCATGGAGCCATTCCCATGCTGTTCCAGCCCCAGGGTGAATTCCCTGGGGATGGGAGCCCTTCCCTCCCTGGGGTCACTCCCAGCCCAGGGAAGGAAGGGCTGGACAAAGCTCCTGGGAATTCCAGGGCAGTGACATTCCCAACAGGGGATTTTGGTCCAGCTGGCACCCTGTGGTTTCGGGTCCATCATTTGCAGGAAGGTTCAGGTTTTGCTCACCTGGACCAAAAGCCAAAATCCGACCTCAGGGGCAGTTTGTGGTGGGCGTGGCACTCCGAGTTTGGGTGCCCAGCTGTGACCTTGGCACAGCATCAGGATTTTGCCACATCCACCAAATGTCTGGCAGCTCCAGGTGAGGACCTGGAGACTCTGGCCCAGTCCTTGGCATGGGAATGGGACGGGATTTAAGGTCCCTTCCCACCCAAACCATTCCCTGACTCCATATCTGTGGGACACCAGGAATGCTCCCCAAACCTCCTCAGATTCCTGCACATCTCCAGAGTCCCAGGGCAGGAGCAGTGCCCAGCTGGAGAGCACGGAGACATCAAACCCCTCCCTGTCACCAAAACCACCCGTGGAATTTTTAAGAGGAGAAATCTGGGAAAACCCAGTCCATTTAAAAGGTTTATGAGCAGCCACATTTTTATTCCTTTTATTGAATTTATCATCCTGGGCAGCAGCATCCTGGTGGGAGCCATTCCCAGAGATTTTTGAGGTGATTCCATCACCTCTCCTGGCAGGGCCGTGCTGCCCAGAGCCCTGAGCTCCTCCACACCAAACCAGGCACAAATTGAGTTTATTGTGGGGCCAGTCTGAGCTGCCTCAGCCCCAGAGCCACGGGGTCCTGGTGCTCCTGGGAGCAACTCCCCAGCCTCCAAATAAAAACCAGGAGAAGCAAGAGCAGGAAAAACCACAGTGCCCAACCCAAAAATCACAGTCCAGGCTGAGTGAAAGGAGGTTCAGGGCTCCTCTTTCCCAGCTGAAATCCCACAAACACAACAGCAACTCCTGCTGGCTCTAAGGAAGGAGCAAGGAGCGCTCCTGCCTCCACTGGGAACTTTGCCTAATTATTCATAATTAATTATTAATCACTAATTCTGTCACAGGGGTTGGAAGATGTCCAAGGCCAGGATTTGCTTTGGAGCACCCTGGGATGTGGAAGTTGTCCCTGCTCACAGAAAAAGGTTGGAACTGGATGATCTTTAAGGCTCCTCCCAACCCAAACCATTCCATGATTGGAAGATAAAAGATTTATTTCTAACACCTCTGGATTTCAAGACTTTTACAAGGTCTAAAGGATTATCAGGATAATTGGGGTTATTAGGATAACTGGGATTATCAGGGTAATTGGGATTATAAAAATAACTGGGATTATCAGGATAATTGGGATTATCAGGATAATTGGGAACACGACCCAAAGTGCCTTTTTGGAATGTTGTTCCAGGCCAGCAAAAAGCCACCAGGCAGTGTCTGGAGAGTGGGGAATGTCCCTGTGTCCCCTGGAGCGTTGGCTCTGCAAGGGGGGAAATGTGGTTGTGTTTAAACAGAACCCAGGGAGGGCCAGGATTTCCCAACAGCTGGAATCGCCACGTGCCACATCCCAGTGATCCCAGCATTCCCAGGAAACGGCTCCAAGTGCCTCCTGTTCCACAGCCTGGCCACAGCCACCCCCAAGGGGACAGCCTGGGGTGTCCCACAGCTGCTGGGATGGGATGGGATGGGATGGGATGGGATAAGGCAGGCACACAAGAAGCTGGGCCAGCACATGCTTGCCCTGTAGTTAAACTTTGGATTTCCTGGTGCAGCCATGCCCAGGGAAGGTGGATCCACTGCAGGGATCCCCCAGGCCCCACGGCCCTTCCTCACCCACATGCTGAAATAAAAAAGGCCATGATTTAGCAGTTTCATTTCTGAGGTCATAAAAGGAATTGAGGGGGATGCCCATTTATTAATAAACTTCCTATGGAGTATAAATTTTCAACTCAGACTTAAAGGCACAGAATTCCTGTTAAATAAACAGTGAAACCTTCCCAGAACGCCAGGAAACGGGGAATAAAAAGCCCTTTTATGACAATAAGCACATTTGCACTGCAGTTCTGTGATGTGGGAGGGAGCAGAGGGAAAGCACGAGGAAGGGCAGAAGCTGCTGAGATCTGCACAAAGCCCTCAGCACCTCCCCAGACGTGTCCTGCACTTCCAGACGTTCCCGGTCGCGTTTCCCATCCACGGCGCCAAGGGATCACATTTAGCCTCAAGCTCCTGGCCTGACACTTCACTCCAGGAGCCACTTCAAAAACCCTTCCCAGCTCTCAGATCATTCCCATCTCCTCCTGCTCCTTTTCCCTGTAGATCCCATCCCATCCCATCCCATCCCATCCCATCCCATCCCATCCCATCCCATCCCATCCCCGGCACGGATTGGATGGGATGGGATCCATGGGATCCATGGGATGGGATGGGATGGGATCCCTGCCCAGGGTGGGAGATGTTCCCACTGGAGGCCGGGAATCAGCCTCACCTGGAGCTTTGGGATGGGATCAGAGCAGCAGCTCCTGGACAGGGCTGGGAAACCTTCCCACCCCCCTAGGGCTCTGCTGCTCTTCCCATCCTTCATCCCCCATCCCCTTCCCCCAGGAGGAGGAGGAGGAGGAGCAGGAGAAGGAGGCCCAGCCTCTGCCCCAACATCCCATCCCATCCCATCCCATCCCATCCCATCCCATCCCATCCCATCCCATCCCATCCCATCCCATCCCATCCCATCCCATCCCCGGCACCACGGCGGGTCCCAGAGCGCGAGCAGGGGGTGGCACACGGGGACAGAGCCCACAGAATGCCACCTCCTGCCTCTGGGGTTTCTCACACCTCATCTCCAGAGCCCAGAGAGAGAAGAAAACCCAGAAGTCCCAAACTTCAAAGGTTGGACTTGATGATCTTGGAGGCCTTTCCGGGCCTGGATGGATGCGGTGACGGGAGCGGAGGCTCCGGCTCAGGGCAGACACTCGGGGAGGTTTTGTCTCAAAAAGCTTCCAGATCAAACACCAGTGGCAAGGGATGGCTCCCCTGCCCGGAGAGGGCTGCTCAACACTCTTAAAATAACACATTTTGGGGCCAAGGCTTAATGAAAAAATAGCAGGGGCTTCCAGAGCCGGCTGAGGTTTTCATCCAGCGCGAAACAAAAAAAATCTCCTCCCCGTTTTCCTCGAGGAGGTTCTCCAGGAGGTTAACCAGAGGATGCTGGGGGCAGAATTCCCACTGTTCATCCAGCTCCTCCCTGCCAGGAGGAAGGAGATGGCTGTGAACAGCCCCTAAATTCTGACAGTGTTTAAAGCCAGGCACTCAGAGCCCTGGCAGCGACTCCTCTCCATCATTCCAGTGGGACACAGCACCCCCTGCGCTGTGGGAGCCTCTTCCCAAAATCCTGCAAGCCCAGCCCGTGGCTGCCCACGTCCCTTCCCATCTCTCCAGCCCCAAGGATGCATTTCCTCTCCTAAGACTTTAATATCCCAAGCAGACGAGCAGCAGGAGCGAAGATTAAGAAGGTCTCGTTCCTAAATTTGACTGGAAAATCAAATTCCTGCTTCCCAAACCTGCCCAGGAGCAGAAACCCCCATCCCATGATCCCCACCCCGCTGTGGAAATCCTCCCAACCACCAGAGCGACCTCTCCAAGGCTCTCCTGCTGCATCCAAGGCTAAAAAACTCCCACTTTTTAATAACCAGCCTTATTGTGACTTGTTAAGGCAAACCCCCGGAACGGGAGCTGGAAGCAGCGGGAAGTTCAGCTCCGGGGGTGCCTCTGGAAGTCCTGGGGCAGGATAAACCCCGGCCCCCACCGAGCAGGAGCTTCCAGAGGCTCTGGCTGAGCCCAGCCTTGGCACGGGCACGGCACAGATCCCAGCCAGGGCTCCGTGACCTCTGCAAAACACGGAATGCTGCTGGAGTGGTGGCACCCAGCACGGGGACACTCCCTGCCCAGGAAAGGATTCCAGCTGTGCTGCCCAGTGCCACCCAGAGAGGTCAGTGCAGTGTTCTCCTGGCAGCACAGAAAGTCTGGAATTCTCAGGGTTCCAACAATCCCCCATCCCCTCCCTGTGCATTCCAGACCCTCAGGTGCTCCTGAACTCACCCCAGCCTGAAGCTGCCTGATGTCCACCCATCACCTGTGCAGTGCCAGGCTGCCACCATCCCCTTGGAGAAATCCCAGAGAGATCCCAGCATGGAGCTGATGGGAAAGCAGAGCCAGCTCTGCTGGGCAGGACAGGAGTGGCTGCTGCAAAATCCCAGCCTGGGATCCATCCTTGGAACTGCACCTGGGGCTTGCCAAGGAAAAAAGCTCCAGGTGCTGCAGTTCATCCTGTTTTCTCCATGGATGTTGTGCAGAGAAGGAGTAAGAGCACCTTGAACATGAGCCAGATTTTTTTTAAATGCCAATTTTCATTTAATCTTTAAGAAAATGCCACGGTGGCAGATTTTATGACTGAGCCAAGGTATCAAAAATGAGTTTAAAATTCAAGACCAACTGACAGACACTCAGGACTCCACATGGAGCCACTCCCTGGACTCCTGGGAAAAATCCACTTTAATTCCAGTTCCACTTGGAAGTGCCACCAGGAGCACAAAGCAAACCCCCCACGGGAACTTCTATCCTCAACCCAACTATCAACCCAGGGAACTCAGAGTGCCATGGAAATGCAGACATCCCTAAAATCCTGCAGGACACAGCTGGGTGCTCCAAGCCTGGCTCCAGAGCCATCCCAGCATTTCCAGGGAATGCCAGCGAGCAGCTCCAGGCCAATTAATTGGGGAAAAGAACAAATAAATCTCTCCCTTCACTGCTCACCCACGAGACTTTTCTCTCCCCAATTCCAGCTGCCTTTTGATCCTGAGCTGCTGGAAGTTCCCAGAGTGGGGAAAAGCCATTGGACAGCAGCAGCTCCATGGATCCAGGAATTCTTTTATTCTGGAATTTTATTTGTATGTTACTCTGGAATCTCTGCAGGCACGAGAGGCCACGTGGAGGAGGCACGTGGGATGATCCACACGTGGCTCTCTGTGATCCCTGACCTGCAGGGCTGGGGTGGGAGGCAGGGAAGGGATCCAAACCTGGATCTGCACCCCGGATTTCCCACGTGGCTCTCTGCCCATGGAGCTGCTGCTCAGCCCTGCCCTGAGGAGCCTCCTCCTCCTCTCCAGGGCTGCATTCCCACCAAAACCCCGGCAGCACCTCGGGATCCACGGCAGCTGTGGTCACCCAGAGCAGCTGTGGGTGCCCCTGGACCCCTGGAATGCCCAAGGCCAGGTTGGACACTGGGGTTTGGAGCACCTGGGACAGTGGGAGGTGTCCCTGCCCATGGCAGGGGTGGGAATGGGATCATCTCTAAGTTCCCTTCCAACCCAAACATTCCATGACTCCATTATTTCCTTTTCCCCCTTATTTCTGCCCTTTCTCATGGGACTTTTTGGAATTCCTGTTCCTTCCCAGCCACAGGGACCAAGGAAGGATCTTCCCAAAGAATTCAGCACTTTCCAGCAGACTGTCCCAATTTTTCCTGCTACATCCCTTTTTATTTTTTTTTTCATTTGAATGCTGGATTTAACACCCTGAACTCAGAGTTCCAGATTTTCCACTGTGTTCCCCAAATCCTTCATTCCCACACAAACATTCCCAGGGTTTTTGACCAACCAGAACGTGTTCCCTGAGGAGATAATCCCAGAATCCTTAAGGCTGGAAAGCACATAAGGAACACCACTGGTTATCCAGAGCAGCTGTGGCTGCCCCTGGATCCCTGGAATGCCCAAGGCCAGGTTGGACACTGGGGCTGGAGCACCTGGGACAGTGGGAGGTGTCCCTGCCGTGGATGGGGTGGAATGGGATCATCTTTAAGGTCCTTCCCCATCCATTCACATTCCAGGGGGACTCTGGCTGCCAAGGAGGGAACATGAACTGACCCAACCTCAGGTGGCTCAGCCCAGAGGGGACACAAACACCCCCAGCTGCTGGCACGGGGATGAAACATCACCTTCCACCAGCACAGCTGGAATTCCAACTGTCCCAACTCCTCCTGCTGGGCCAAACTGCCCAAATTCATCCTGGATCAACCTGTCCCAGCTCCTCCTGGATCAGCCTGTCACAATTAATCCTGGAACAACCAGTCACAATTAATCCTGGATCAACCTGTCCAAATTCCCCCTGGATCAACGTGTCCAAATTCCCTCTGGATCAACCTGTCCCAATTCATCCTGGATCAATGGTCCAAACTCACCCTGGATCAGCCTGTCCAAATTAATCCTGGATTAGCCTGTCCAAGTTCATCCTGGATCAACCTGTTCCAAACCCCCCTGATCAGCCTATCCCATTAATCCTAGATAACCTGTCCCAGTTCCTCCTGGATCAGCCTGTCCCAACTCCCCCTGGACCAACCTGTCCCAATTCATCCCGGATCAACCTGTTCCAACTCCTCCTGGATCAACCTGTCCCAATTCATCCCGGATCAATGGTCCAAACTGCCCCTGGATCCAGCCTGTCCCAATTAATCCTGGATCAGCCTGTCCAAGTTCATCCTGAATCAACCTGTTCCAATTCATCCTGAATCAACCTGTCCCAATTCATCCTGGATCAACCTGTCCCAATTAATCCTGGATCAGCCTGTCCCAGTTCATCCTGGATCAGCCTGTCCCAGTTCATCCTGGATCAGCCTGTCCCAATTCATCCTGGACCAACCTGTCCCAATTCATCCTGGATCAGCCTGTTCCAATTCCTTCTGGATCAACCTGTCCCAGTTCATCCTGGATCAACCTGTCCCAATTCATCCTGGATCAACCTGTCCCAGCTGCCCCTGTCCAAACCCAGATCCCCACCTATCCCAGCCCAGCTCTGCTGCTGGATCCCGGTGATTCCCAGGAACAACCTCCTGCTTTTCCTGCCCTCTGCCAAGGCAGCACGGACACTTCTGGCTGTCCCCAGCACTGGATCCATGGCTGCCTTCAGGCTGGGTTGTTTTTGGCCCCTCACTCGCAGCAGCTCCATCCCCAGCGGCCTCCTCCACATGCCCGGCACATTCCAGCCTGGAGTGGGATAATAAAGGCCGGCCCGGATATCAGCACGTGTTAATGGGATGTAATTCAGGCCTGGAGCTCAGAGCCCTGTAAAAAAAGCCCCACCAAAACCCAAACACACACGCAGGTTCACAGGGCCAAAGTCCAAGCGGAGTTCAAGTGCGCGCAGCTCCTTTCATCCGCTCCAGGCCCCGTAATTAACAACGAGATTTGGAACGCGGCGAATTCCCCCGGAATTCAGGTAATAAAACTCAGATTGGGATAAAACCCAGCAGGGAAGGAGGGCAGGGAGAGCTCCTCGGCGTGAGACCCCGGGAATGCCTCCCTGAGTCCATCCCAGCAGGGGCTGGGAGCTGCCCCGATCCCGGGAGCGAGCGCTGCCGGCCAGATCCTCCCGATTATCACAAAATGAAACGTTCAGCCCCTGTCAGCGGCAGCCTCGCGTTTGTAATGTTACAAAAACCCCATTTCCTCTCCCATTGTAGCGAGGCCTCCTCCGTTCCCGCTGGTGAAATCAAACAATTTTAAAGGAATTTATATGATCCTAATTTAAACCGAATGCACGGAGCTGCCAATGGCGGCTCCCCGGCTCTCCGGGCCTCCCGCCAGCTCCGCTCCTTTCCACAGCTCTGAGCACATCCAGGGAAAACACCCAGCCATCCAGACTGGGCATACTGGGAGGGACACCCTGCCCCGAGTGACCCCCACCACGGCAGCTCCTCCTGCCTTTCCATGGACACAGCACCGTGCTCCCATTCCAGATCCCTCCAAATCGGCTGCTCCGAGGGGAAGGGGCACAGGGAGCTCCTTCTCCAACCTGGGGGGAAATCTGCTCCCACAAACCCTCCTGGAGTCTGCACATTGCCCCCATAAAACAGAGGGAAGTTGGGATTTGGAGAAGATTGAAGATGCAAAATTCCCTCTGTCAAAGTGAAAGGCAAGGGGCTCCAGGAGAGCTGCAGAGGGACTGGGGACAAGGAACAGAGGGACAGCACACAGGGAATGGCTCCCACTGGCAAAGGGGAGATTGGGCTGGGATCTTGGCAAGGAATTCCTGGCTGGGAGGGTGGGCAGGGGCTGGGCTGGAATTCCCAGAGCAGCTGTGGCTGCCCTGGATCCCTGGCAGTGCCCAAGGACATTGGTGCTTGGATCCACCTGGGGCAGTGAGAGCTGTCCCTGCCATGGATTGGGTAGAATTGATGATTTTTAAGGTCCCTTCCATCCCAGCCCATTCCATGATAACCATGCATGAGTTACTCCCCAGCTCTGTCCCCCACAGGATGAAGAATTTACCTCCCCCCGTTATTTCCAGGGAATTTTAGTGACCCCTCATTCCAGGCTGCTCCCCCTCGCTGCCCCCATCCCTGAATTTGGGCAGGGCAGGAGCAGCCAAGCCCCACCACCCCCAGAGCCTGGCTGGGTTCTCCAGCTGGGAATACTGGGAGGAGGAGGAGGAGGAAGGGCTGGAACTGGTGAGGAAAACACCAGGAGAGCCACAGGATTCCCTTGCAGTGGAAGATGGAGAAGTGTTTTGGTTTTGTGTAGGAGATATTGATGGAAGGGATGTAAAGTTTTTGGAGAAGTGTTCTGAAGATTTGCTCTAATTTTTATTCATTTTCTTTTAGTTCCTGTTAATAAATTTTTCTTTATACCCTTTAAAAACTTTAAACCTACTTTACCTTTCTCCTAATTCTATCTCATAGCAAAAAATAAGTACACTAATAATTAACCAACACTAAAGCCACCACACTCATTAGTACATTAGCACTAATGTACTCATTAGTACATTAACCAAATATTGCAAAATTAGCAAAATTTCAAATTGGCAAACAAAAACCACCAAGAAGGAACAGAGCCACAGGAGCAGGAGGGACAGATAGAGCAGAGCTGTGGATTGGGAAGGATGGAAATACAAAAATACAGAAGTTTCTCCAACCAGAAGAGCAAAAAAGGCACTGAAATGATGGAAATTTCTCCAAGTTTTTCACCTAAAATCCACAGATGTGGTTGGACATCCACATCCCTCCTCATCCATCAGCACAGAGCCAGGAGATTGGAATCCTCTGCCAGAAACCTGAGCATGGAACTGGAAACTACCAGACAACACCTCCACCCTGTGATGTCCCTAAAATTGATAAATCTCCTTCAGGGGATAAAAAAAGATAAAATAATTGCATAAAGTGTTCCCTGCATTAACTGGACACCAAAAAGAAATGGAATTCCTGCTCCTTCCCAGCCACAGGACCAAGGGAGGATCTTCCCAAAGCTCTGCCTCCACAAGGAACTAAAGGAGAAATTCCAAAGGGAATTCTGCTCTAGGAATTGGTGCCTCAGGTAAATCCAGCACCTGGAGGCCTCCCAGACATCACCCCGTGCACAGCTGGAAGCACATCTGGATTGGGAAGGGTTTCTGCACCTTCAGGAAGTCACATCTGGATTGGGAAGGGTTTCTGCACCTTCAGGAAGTTTAAACTGAATAAAAAGTTTGCTGAACTCTCAGGTGCCAACTGGTCCCTCCCCACAGCTCCATTCCATGAGGGAAGGCTGGGTTTGCCAAATCCCACCTGTGTCATGGCGTCTCTGTGATCCCAATTTCATCAAATGCTCCCAAATCCCACCTGTTTCATGACAGTCTCTCTGATCCCAATTCCACCAAACGCCCCCAAATCCCACCTGTTTCATGGCGGTCTCACCAATCTTCATTCCCACCAAACGCCCCCAAATCCCACCTGTTTCATGGCGGTCTCGCACCCCATTCCCACCAAATGGGCCCAAATCCCACCCCAGTTCCATCAAACAACGCCAAATCCCACCCATGTCATGGCAGTCTCACCAATCTTCATTCCCATCAAACGTCCCCAAATCCCACCCGTTTCATGGCGGTCTCGCACCCCATTCCCACCAAACGGGCCTAAATCCCACCCCATTCCCACCAAACGGGCCCAAATCCCACCAGTTTCATGGCGGTCTCACCAATCTTCATTCCCACCAAACACCCCCAAGTCCCACCTGTTTCATGGCGGTCTCGCACCCCATTCCCACCAAACGGGCCCAAATCCCACCCCAATTCCACCAAACGCCACCAAATCCCACCAGTTTCATGGCGGTCTCACCAATCTTCATTCCCATCAAACACTCCCAAATCCCACCTGTTTTATGGCAGTCTCACCAACCTTGATTCCCACCAAACGGGCCCAAATCCCACCTGTTTCATGGCGGTCTCACCAATCTTCATTCCCACCAAACTCCCCCAAATCCCACCTGTTTCATGGTGGTTTCACTGATCTAAATTCCCAACAAATGGCCCCAAATCCCACCTGTTTCATGGTGGTTTCACTGATCTAAATTCCCAACAAATGGCCCCAAATCCCCCCTGTTTCATGGCAGTCTCACACCCCATTCCCAGCAAACACCCCCAAATCCCTGTTTCATGGCGGTCTCTCCGATCTCAATTCCCACCAAATGCTCCCAAATCCCAGCTGTTTCATGATGGTCTTGCCAACCTTGATTCCCACCAAACGCTCCCAAATCCCACCTGTGTCATGGCGTCTCTGTGATCCCAATTTCATCAAATGCCCCCAAATCCCACCCGTTTCATGGCGGTCTCACCAATCTTCATTCCCACCAAACGCCCCCAAATCCCACCTGTTTCATGGCGGTCTCACCAATCTTCATTCCCACCAAACGCCCCCAAATCCCACCTGTTTCATGGCGGTCTCACCAATCTTCATTCCCACCAAACGCCCCCAAATCCCACCTGTTTCATGGCGGTCTCTCTTATCCCAGTTCCCACCAAATGCCCCCAAATCCCACCTGTTTCATGGCGGTCTCGCACCCCATTCCCACCAAATGGGCCCAAATCCCACCCAGTTCCATCAAACAATGCCAAATCCCACCCATGTCATGGTGGTCTCACCAATCTTCATTCCCACCAAACACTCCCAAATCCCACCTCTTTCATGGTGGTCTCTCTTATCCCAATTCCCACCAAATGCCCCCAAATCCCACCTGTTTCATGGTGGTTTCACTGATCTAAATTCCCAACAAATGGCCCCAAATCCCACCTGTTTCATGGCCATCTCACCACTCTTGATTCCCACCAAATGCTCCCAAATCCCACCTGTTTCATGGTGGTCTCTCTGATCCCAATTCCATCAAACATCCCCAAATCCCACCTGTTTCATGATGGTCTTGCCAACCTTGATTCCCATCAAACGCCCCCAAATCCCACCCGTTTCATGGCGGTCTCACCAATCTTCATTCCCATCAAACACCCCCAAATCCCACCTGTTTCATGACAGTCTCTCTGATCCCAATTCCACCAAACGGGCCCAAATCCCACCTGTTTCATGGCGGTCTCACCAATCTTCATTCCCATCAAACACTCCCAAATCCCACCTGTTTCATGGCTGTCTCACCAACCTTGATTCCCACCAAACGCCCCCAAATCCCGCCTGTTTCATGGCGGTCTCTCCGATCTTGTCCGAGTGCTTGCGGATGCTCTCCAGGAAGTCCTTGAGGTCGGACATGGAGAGCTCCTTGATCTCCTCGCGCAGCCGCGGGATGTTGTCCACCATCACCTT
This sequence comes from Pyrgilauda ruficollis, assembly GCF_017590135.1. Lineage (NCBI taxonomy): Eukaryota > Metazoa > Chordata > Aves > Passeriformes > Passeridae > Pyrgilauda > Pyrgilauda ruficollis. The sequence goes on along the minus strand of NW_024517096.1, from coordinate 201,227 downwards.
GCAGAAGCGGTAGTGGCTCACCTGGGGCAGGAAGGTGTGCTCCAGGTGCTCCAGGGTCTTCAGGGCCGGGTAGTGCCTGGGGGAGCAGGGAAAGGTCAGGAGCAGCCTGCTGGAACCCTGCTCTGCTGGCTTTTTGTGGGAACCCGGGGCACAGGGAATGTTTCTCTGCTTGTCCTGAGAAACCCTGAGCCCCAGGAGAACGCTGCTTTAACCTTCATCCATGGAGAAAGCTTCCAAGGCCTTGGGATGGATTGGAATCTATGAGTGTGAAATACAGTAATATAGTTTATCACAGGGTGAAAAACTTAAAGAGTTTTGGGTGTTTAGTATGGAGGTGGATAGAAGACAAGAGGGAGGATTTTGGGCATTGTCTCATCTCCTTCTTGCTCTTCATCTGCTCCATTTTCTGCAGTGTGATTGGTCACAAAGAACCACGATGCAGATGTTGTGTGAACAGACAAATAATTAGTTATTGGTAGAAAGCTAGAAATAAAATCCATTCTAAGAGTTAATTGGACAAAACAGTTTTAAAAAACCTTAAACCTGTGTGTCTTGTATCTTTTTTAGTACCTTTCTCTTTATATCCTAATATGTAGATGGCATGCTGAACTGCTGATAAGAGAAAAAATAAACAACCTGGAAACCAAAATAACCAAAAGTCCCGTTCATCTCTCAACTCTAGCACAGAACTTTTTAAAACTCTCCCCATCAGGGGAACCTCAGGGGGTGTTCTCACAGTTTTGGTTCACCAATTTGTGATTTTGCCAGTTTTGAGGAGTGGTGGGTTCAGGGCTGGCCAATCCCTGCTGTGAGACAGGATTAGGAGAAAGGCAAAGCAGGCTCAAAACCTTAAAAGGGTATAAAGGAAAATTTGTTATCAATTATTTTATGATCAGCTTTGCATCGCTTCCCCAAATGTCCCCTGTGCAAAACCATGACACCAGGTTAATGAGAATTTTAGGTTTTTTGTGCTAACAGGCACCGACCCCAAAAAAACCCTACATTTAACCTGAGGCTGTTAAAAAAGCTTCCAAAATTAAATAATACAATTAAAATTCTAAGTGTGCAGTTTAAATAGAAGTGTGTAATATCACACAGTAGAAAACTCGTTTCATGGCGGTCTCACCAATCTTCATTCCCACCAAACACCCCCAAGTCCCACCTGTTTCATGGCGGTCTCGCACCCCATTCCCACCAAACGGGCCCAAATCCCACCCCAATTCCACCAAACGCCACCAAATCCCACCAGTTTCATGGCGGTCTCACCAATCTTCATTCCCGTCAAACACTCCCAAATCCCACCTGTTTTATGGCAGTCTCACCAACCTTGATTCCCACCAAACGCCCCCAAATCCCACCTGTTTCATGGCGGTCTCTCCGATCTTGTCCGAGTGCTTGCGGATGCTCTCCAGGAAGTCCTTGAGGTCGGACATGGAGAGCTCCTTGATCTCCTCGCGCAGCCGCGGGATGTTGTCCACCATCACCTTGCAGAAGCGGTAGTGGCTCACCTGGGGCAGGAAGGTGTGCTCCAGGTGCTCCAGGGTCTTCAGGGCCGGGTAGTGCCTGGGGGAGCAGGGAAAGGTCAGGAGCAGCCTGCTGGAACCCTGCTCTGCTGGCTTTTTGTGGGAACCCGGGGCACAGGGAATGTTTCTCTGCTTGTCCTGAGAAACCCTGAGCCCCAGGAGAACGCTGCTTTAACCTTCATCCATGGAGAAAGCTTCCAAGGCCTTGGGATGGATTGGAATCTATGAGTGTGAAATACAGTAATATAGTTTATCACAGGGTGAAAAACTTAAAGAGTTTTGGGTGTTTAGTATGGAGGTGGATAGAAGACAAGAGGGAGGATTTTGGGCATTGTCTCATCTCCTTCTTGCTCTTCATCTGCTCCATTTTCTGCAGTGTGATTGGTCACAAAGAACCACGATGCAGATGTTGTGTGAACAGACAAATAATTAGTTATTGGTAGAAAGCTAGAAATAAAATCCATTCTAAGAGTTAATTGGACAAAACAGTTTTAAAAAACCTTAAACCTGTGTGTCTTGTATCTTTTTTAGTACCTTTCTCTTTATATCCTAATATGTAGATGGCATGCTGAACTGCTAATAAGAGAAAAAATAACCTGGAAACCAAAATAACCAAAAGTCCCGTTCATCTCTCAACTCTAGCACAGAACTTTTTAAAACTCTCCCCGTCAGGGGAACCTCAGGGGGTGTTCTCACAGTTTTGGTTCACCAATTTGTGATTTTGCCAGTTTTGAGATTTCCCAGCCCAATGCATGGAGGAGTGGTGGGTTCAGGGCTGGCCAATCCCTGCTGTGAGACAGGATTAGGAGAAAGGCAAAGCAGGCTCAAAACCTTAAAAGGGTATAAAGGAAAATTTGTTATCAATTATTTTATGATCAGCTTTGCATCGCTTCCCCAAATGTCCCCTGTGCAAAACCATGACACCAGGTTAATGAGAATTTTAGGTTTTTTGTGCTAACAGGCACTGACCCCAAAAAAACCCTACATTTAACCTGAGGCTGTTAAAAAAGCTTCCAAAATTAAATAATACAATTAAAATTCTAAGTGTGCAGTTTAAATAGAAGTGTGTAATATCACACAGTAGAAAACTCAGAATTTAAAGTCTTAGAATACAGTAATATATATAAAACAAGATGAAAGTTTTAAAGCAAAAGCTAGTCCTTCTTCACCTTCTTCATAAGTTTAAGCAGTATTGTATAATTAAATAAAAAGTCCACATTACAAATCACAAGTAATTAATTATTGTGCTAAAAGTAAAAATAATTTAAGTGTCATTTCCTAATTAAACAGTTTATCCTTAAAAGACCTTGCACAGGGAGAGATACAACTCCATTTTTTAATTTGTTAACGTAAAGCACTACAAAACTCACAGTTCATGAGCCTGTAAAATAAGAACACCTAATAAACATCCCCACCCAAACAAAAAACACCACCTCACACGTTTAATCCCACCCCTAACAGAAAAAAGAAGTTACAACTCAACTCACAGTTGAGTTCCACCCCATTCCTGGAAGGTGGAGCAGCTGGAGGTTGTCCAGCCCAAGGCAGCCCTGGTAACAGTGGGATCATGGAATGCTGGGGTGGGGAGGGGTCTCCAAACCCATCCCCTTCATGGGGGAAGTGCTTTAAGTTAACAAATTAAAAAATGGAGTCTTCTTCTACAAGGACTTTTAAGGATAAACTGTTTAATTAATTACTTAAATTATTTCTACTTTTAGCACAATAATTAACTACTTGTGATTCGTAATGTGGACTTTTTATTTAATTATACAATACCACTTAAACTTCCAGCAGCCCCTGCCAGGAGATGGAATCCTGGAGCTGGGAATATCCCATCAATCCTACAGACTGATAACTCATTAACTGATTTATTAATTATCACCCACGAGCTGCTGCCGGCCTTGCAAAGAGCCTGGAGGAGCAAGCTCAGCTCCTTCCCCTGGGATCTGATCCCACTTTCCCCGTAACAGTGGGATCATGGAATGCTGGGGTGGGGAGGGGTCTCCAAACCCATCCCCTTCATGGGGGAAGTGCTTTAAGTTAACAAATTAAAAAATGGAGTCTTCTTCTACAAGGACTTTTAAGGATAAACTGTTTAATTAATTACTTAAATTATTTCTACTTTTAGCACAATAATTAACTACTTGTGATTCGTAATGTGGACTTTTTATTTAATTATACAATACCACTTAAACTTCCAGCAGCCCCTGCCAGGAGATGGAATCCTGGAGCTGGGAATATCCCATCAATCCTACAGACTGATAACTCATTAACTGATCCATTAATTATCACCCACGAGCTGCTGCCGGCCTTGCAAAGAGCCTGGAGGAGCAAGCTCAGCTCCTTCCCCTGGGGATTCCAGGATCTGATCCCACTTTTCCACTCCTGAACCCCACCAAAACCACTTCCCACCCAAAGCAATTTTATTTACAGAGAGGGGGAAAAACCGGATCCAAATCCTGGATCAGGGATCCAACAGATCCATGTCTGCCATCACCCGTGACCTTCTCCACGCTGCAGCACCACATTCCAGCACGGAGAAGGGCAGGGATGCAAGGGTTGGCCTTCTCCATCCCAAAATGAACATCTGATACCTTTAAAAATGCAGGAATCCCACGGATAAAGAACTCCTTTTGATTTTTGGCCATGCCCAACTCAGTTTGATTCTCCTTTTCTGCATGAAAGCAAATTTCAGATGCCAAATGGGAAATTGAGCTGGGAAATTCATTCTTTTCAAATGAATCTTTTTCCTTTGGAAAGTGGGAATGTGTAGGATTTACTGGAATATGGAACCACCACAGATTCAAGACCATCCTCCTGTCCTGGCCACAGCTCTGGCCAAAGGGAAAAATAATTAAAAAGGAATCACCCAGAAAGCATTAGGAGGGCTTAATAACATAATAAAATCATAGATCATAAATACATTATATTTTATATATATTATCAATTTATTAACTTTTAATTCATTAACAAATTAACTAATTCATTTATTAACCTAATTTATGATTTGGCTGTATTATTATAGATTTAAAATCAAATAATTGTTTCTTATATATTAATAATTAATTCAAATAATATATGATAAATATTATATATTATACTATTAAATAATCATTTATGATTAATAAATCTCATGTCAGCCACTTTGAGGAGGAATTAAGGGAAAGTTAGCTGACACATCCATGGGTAATCCTGGGCACTTCCAGCTGGAATTTTGGGGGAGAAACAGTCTTTGGTCATAAAAAAGAAATGAACACCACAGAAAAAACCTGACACTTGTATTCCCACTCAGAATAACTCCTGCCTGAACTCCAGGGAATTCTGTCCTGGGCTCACCCCCAGCCTGGGGGTTGGCATTTCTGCTGAAATCCAACCCTCTGCAGAGAACCATGGGAATGCCTCTGGATCGCGAATTAATCACTAATTAATTAATTATCCCGAGGGATAAACACCCCCTGGGTGTTCATCAGGGAATTCTCAGGTCCCATTCCTCCCACACACCCCCTAATTTTGGTCCTATTATTTAATTTTGGAAGGTTTTTTTAGGAGCAGCTCCGGGATGGGAGCTGAGCTCTGTCCCAGCTCCGTGACCCCGGAGCTGAGGGGGAAAAACAGGATTTGGATAAAATCCAGGGCCAGAGGGGCCTTTTTGGGGTGATTTTACTGTTCCTGCTGGGATGAACATTCCCAGAGAATTCCTGAGTGTTCTCATGGAGCATCCAGGTGTACAAGGAACCTGCAGAGGGACTGGGGACAAGGCCTGCAGGGACAGCACACAGGGAATGGCTCCCACTGGCAAAGGGCAGATTGGGCTGGGATCTTGGCAAGGAATTCCTGGCTGGGAGGGTGGGCAGGGGCTGGGCTGGAATTCCCAGATTTTCTGGGGCTGCCCCTGGATCCCTGGCAGTGCCCAAGGCCAGGCTGGAGCACCCTGGGGTGTGGAAGTTGTGCAGTTGGGTGATCTTTGGGGTCTCCTCCATCCCAAACCCTTCCAGGATTTTACAATTCCATTTCTCACTGTTTGGAGACCACACAGAGCCGAGGTAAATAAAAAGGTCTGATCCCTCCAGAGTCTCCAGATTCCCTCCAGGAATTTTGGGGTTTTCCACCATTTTCCACACAGCCACGGCAAAAAAAAAAAAGATTTTCTGTCCCTCCCTTAAATTCTGGCCAAGTCAGAGAAAAATTCCCTCTCTCCACCCTGATCATTCCTCTGGGATCAGCTCCACCTCCAGCTCCTGGCCATGGATTCTCCATTTGGGAAATGCCTGAGCTGGTTTAGAATCATCCCCTGACTCCTCCTTCTGTGGAGTTTATTGTCCCAAACACAAATCAGACCAATCCCAACCCCAGCCCTGATGGCAGAACCCCCCATGAAACGATCCAAGTGAGACCTGGAGCAGATAAAAACCATGGATAAAATCAGATAAAAACCTGGAGCAGATAAAACCTTGTGTTGTGTCTGGTGAATGGAGCCATCAAATCCAGACCAAAAAAAAAAAAAACCAGAAAAAAAGCCAGCCAGGGCTCCCAATATTCCTGAAATGTGGATTTCAGTGTGGGTTTGTTTCTAAATGAACCAATCCAAATAAGGGAGGGAAAAAAGGGATGCAGTTTTTAGCTGCAGCCCCTGGAAATGCTGCCCAGAGGGAGGCACGGAGCAGCTGGTGGATTCCCTGCAGGAATTCCCAGGGATCAGCTCCAACTCTCACCCCACATCTGCCAGCAGACCAGCCCCAAAATCAGCCCTGGGACATTTGGAGAGCCCATCCCTCCCCTGGAGTGGCCTGGGAAGAGGCAGGAGCTCCTGGCAATCCCAGAGCAGGGCTGGGATTGCTTTTCCAGCCTGGCACCCAGCTGCAGGCACCTTTTCCCCCTTCAGCAGCTGCTCCGTGCCCAGTTTGCCACCCCAGGGCTCCAAAATCGCTCCCTGCTGCTCAAACTAACCAGGATTCCTGGTGAGTATCCCAGATTTTCATCCCTCAGCAGGTGCAGTGTGGGGAGACTCCTGGATTTGCAGCCCAGCATTCCCAAGGCACCAAGTTTTGAGGAATTAAGTCTACAGCAGCAGAAGTTTTCTCCCCAACTCCCACCATCCCGATGTTTCCAGTTCTTTGCATTCCCCCCACATTCCCTGGGATCTCTCAGATTGGATTAAGATTTGGTTTATGGCATTCATGAATAAAATTTAGCCTTGGTTGCACGCACAATACTGAGTTACCATAAAAAGCCAAGGAGCATCCACCTTAATTCCCAAAATCTGACCCTGCTGCCATCCCCATCTCAGCTGTACCACAGGAGGCTGAGCAGGGCTGTGAGGAAAAGCAGCCAAAACCCAGGAAATTCAACCTGGAAAAGCTGGTTTTGAACTGCTGAGATTCTCCTTAAATCACCCAGCACCAAACAATCCCTTGGACTCTGCCCCTAAAAGCCCAGCTCAGCCCAGATTTACCTCTTGGATTTCATCTGCTCCCGCAGCTTGCTGTACATCTCCAGCACTGGGAAGAGAAGGAAAACACAGCTCTGAGACAGGAGCACGCAGCTGGGAATCCAAAAAGCAAATAAAAAATTGGGGATTCCACCAAAGAGCTCCAAAAAGGAGGAGCTGCTCACCAGGGAGACACAGGGTGAGTTTATCCACCGTGGCCGAGATGTTCCTCTGCTGCAGCCGGCACTGCCTCAGCTCCTCCATGGCCAGGATCAGCTGGAAAAGGGGGAAAAGCTCCCTCAGGATCAGCAAAGAACCCTGGGCTCCATCCCAAGAGCAGCACGAGCCCCAAACCCTGCTCTGATACGCAGCGAGCTCGGGATCGGGGCAGCTCCAGCCAGGGGAACTTCCCTGAATTCCCTGGATTTCAAACAGGGAGCAGAAAAAACCAAAGGCATGGAAGCGGCCTTGGAGCACATCCTGTGGATTCCAAAATGTTATTTCCCCTTCCCATTTTAGGCATCTCTTCCAAGTTTTTTGGTTCTCAAAGGCAGGATGTGGCCGCTCGCTCCCGGGGGATTCTCCTCATCCCAAAGTTAACAGGGATTTCGTGAGGCTCCAGGAGAAAATCCTGGGATGTGGACAAAGGAAAACAGGGACACAGGGCCAGGTTGTACAGGGAATTCTCACATCCCAAAGTTAACAGGGATTTCGTGAGGCTCCAGGAGAAAATCCTGGGATGTGGACAAAGGAAAACAGGGACACAGGGCCAGGTTGTACAGGGAATTCTCACATCCCAAAGTTAACAGGGATTTCGTGAGGCTCCAGGAGAAAATCCTGGGATGTGGACAAAGGGGAAGACAGGGATACAAGGCCAGGCTGGACAGGGAATTTTTGTTTCCCAAGCTAAAACTGATTTCTCAGTGCTCAGATTCCAAGAAAAAAAAGTGGGATGTGGAAAAAGGAAAACAAGGATACAAGGTCAGGTTGGACAGGGAATTGTCACATCCCAAAGCTTAAAGGGATTATTCTGTGTTCAGACTCCAAGAGAAAAATCTGGGATGGGGATAAGGGAAAAACAAGGATACAAGGCCAGGTTGGACAGGGAATTTTCCTCATTTCAAGCTAACAGGGATTTCTCAGGGCTCAGGCTCCAGAGAAATCCTGAGGATGTGGAAAAGGGAAAAACAAGGATACAAGGAGGGAATGCTCACATCCTACAAGTAACAGGGATTTCTCAGTGCTCAGGTTCCAGAGAAAATCCTGGGATGGGGACAAGGGCAAAACAAGGATACAAGGCCTGGCTGGACAGGGAATTGTCACATCCCAAAGCTTAAAGGGATTATTCAGTGTTCAGACTCCAAGAGAAATCCTGGGGATGGGGAAAAGGGAAAAACAAGGATACAAGGAGGGAATTCTCACATCCCAAAATTATCAGTGATTTCTCAGGGCTCAGACTCCAAGAGAAATCCTGGGATGGGGACAAGGGGAAAACAGGGATACAAGGCTGGACAGGGAATTCTCACATCCCAAAGCTTAAAGGGATTATTCAGTGTTCAGACTCCAAGAGAAATCCTGGGATGGGGAAAAGGGAAAAGCAAGGACACGAGGCCAGGCTGGACAGGGAATTCTCCCTCCCACGGCATCCAGGCTGTAATTCCAGGACTGCATCCATCACTTACTTCTTTCCCTTCGTTCTGCAGCTTCCGGTTGGTGTCTGTCACTTGGTTCTGTGGGAATATTGGGAAAAGCACAAAGCACATCCCATAAATCAGGACAATGTTCTTGCCACCAAAACAAACTGTCCATAAACACCATCCCTCCCCACGGCTCCCATTCCATGGAAAAGCTGTTTATGGCTGAGTTAACAGCCACTGCCACTGGGGGACAAATCCAGGGATTTTCCTCTTTGCCACTGGAGAAAAGGGAAAGGCAACAGGAATTAATTCAGAGGCATGGAAGCCTCAAAACGCTGGAGTTTTCATGGATGCAGTTTGGAAAACTCCAGTTTTGACCTGAGTGAGGGAGGAATTCATTCCCTTTTAGGAAGGTTTTAACTCCTTCCTATCCCAGCAGCAGAAGATCCTTTACCTGGAGCATTCCCTAGAAATAATTATTTGTATTTATGGAATTTCTTATAAAACTTCCTTTGGGATCTTCATCTCCCTCTGGATGGATCCTTGCTCCTGCCTGGTGTAAGCTATTTTTATATACCTGGGATAAAAAATTCCCTATTTTTTCTGGATTATCCCACCAAGCTGGGGTTCAGAGCTGGAACATTTCCCACTTGGCAAAGCTGAGGATTCCCTGGAGTGGGAAGAGCCCAGCCCTCCCCAGCCCCAGCAGGACCCTCAGGAGAACAAAGGGGATTTTGGGGCTCATCAGGATGGAAAATCAGGAGTTGTCCCATTATTCAGCCAAGGAGTGGGAAGAGAACTTGGGAATTCTCCTGAGTTCAGGCAGGGAAGGGCTGGAAACCCTGGGACAGCTGGAAAAACCAACACAAACTTCCAAGGCAACATTCCCAGCTCCAGATCTCTGCCACCACAGCCAATTCCAGAGGGAATTCCAGCAGGACTGCTCAGGGTTCTGAGTTTTCACATCACTCTGAGATTTCCATGCCATAAAACCCCTTTTTTTCCCCAAAAATCTCCTTCTGCAGCTCCTAAAGCTGGGAATGTTCATTTCCAGGCTCGTTCTGGTAAAAGGTTTTTTTTGACCCAGGCTCTCCCCACAGTGGGAGCTGCTGCTGCATTCCTGCCCCATTTTAGGAACAAATTCCTGCCTGGTTTCCAGAGTTCTGCTCCTTCTGGAAGCAGAACCTTCCCCAGAGCTTGGAAAACACCACGAGCTGGGAAACAGAGCCCTCAAAGGACTTCCAGGAGTGGGAGATCTCACAGATCCACCCAAGGGCTTTGCTTCCTTTGGAATAATCATGGAAACGAGGATTTTTAACAAATTTCACCCCAGGGAAGGAACAGCACATGGGGCTCTCCCAATCTCCAGCAGGATGGGGATGGAGGAGCAGGAGGAGCTCCAAGGGGCATTGGGAAGGTAAAAACCATCCTGGAGCAGAAATCCAGCAGGGAGCAGCTGAGGGAGCTGGGAAGGGGCTGCAGAATTCCTGAGGGAGCTGGGAAGGGGCTGGAGAATTTCTGAGGAGCTGGAAGGGGCTGGAGAATTGCTGAGGAGCTGGGAAGGGGCTCAGCCTGGAGCACAGGAGGCTCAGGGGTCCTTGTGGCTCTGCACAGCTCCTGCCAGGAGGGGACAGCCGGGAGGTCGGGCTCTGCTCCAGGGAACAGGGACAGGAGCAGAGGGAACGGCCTCAGGGGAGCCTCAGGGTGGATTTTTGGGAATATTCCTCATGGGAAGGGCTGCCCAGCATTGGAAGGGGCTGCCCAAAGAGGCAGTGGAGTCTCCATCCCTGGAAGGGTTCAGAACCCTTGGGAATGGGCTTTGGTGGTAGCCAGACTTAAAGATCTTAACCAACTTTTCCAACCTTACCAATTCCATGATTCCACCATCTCTGTCCTTTTTGAGCTCACCAGGTCAGACAGGAGGAGAGCTTTGGATTCATCCACATCAAATTGACTCAGGATCATTTTTTTTTTCCCTATTGGAAAAGATCCTGGGCCACCAGAATTCCCCACCTGGTCCAGCCTCCCCCAGGAAGGTTTCTGGTGCTTCCAGCAGCCGAACCACCCAACCTCAGAGCTCCCTTTCATCCCCACACCAGCCATGGTGCTTTCAAACTTCCCAGGATGGAAGAAAGGAGTTATCCATGATTTCCCCTCCAGCATCTGCATCCCATCTCTCGCCCTGCTGCAGTAGCTGCAGCCCTGCTGGCTCCCTGCCCTCCCCAAAACCTGCTCATTTCCTTTATGATGTATGGAGCTTTTACGAGCAGGAGCCCAGCATCTCCTCCAAAGATTATTTGATTTGCTCAGATCCCGAAAATCCCACCAGGAAAAAGGAATCCGTGTCGGGTAATTTAAAACCACTCCTAAAATAAGGCTGAGGCTGGAGGGGTTTGCTGGTAAAATTACACAGCAATCCCAGCTCCAGGGAAAAGCCAGGCTGGAGCGGAGCCCCGCACGCTCCGGGTTTCTGGGGGCAGGGGGTCGTGTTTGGGATTGTTCCTGGAGTCTCCAGGCCTGGATGAAAACAGGGATGATTGTTTACACAGACCCCGTGCAGCTGAGCTGGGCTTTGCAGAGCTGGGCTTTGCTAAGCCAGGCCAGACACCCGGAGGGGGACAGGCAGGTGGCAGGGGAGGGACGAGGCACCGGAGCACTGCAGGGATTTGGGGGGTGAGCTGTTCCTCCATCCACACCCCAGAACAGGGAGCTCAGAGAGTCCTTGGGATGATCCCAGAGGGGCAGAATGCTGGGAGACAGGAGCAATCCTGGGAATGGAGCCACCTCTGGATCCGCCCCTGTCCCTGCTGGTGACATCCACTCCTGAGGGAAGGGACAGCGAGCGGAGCCATCCTGCATGCTGGAATCCCAAAAACTGCTCCCAGGTCCCTTCCCTACACACGAGGGGAAATTCCTTCCCCAAAAGTGTTGTCCAGCCCTGGCAGGGGTGGAGTGCCCATCCCTGAAGGATTGAAATCCATGGATGTGGCACCTGGGGACACGGCCTGGGCAGTGCTGGGAATGGCTGGACTCGATGGGCACCGAGGGATTTTCCAGCCTGAACAATTCTGGGAGTCCATGAAACGAAGAAGGAATCATCTCTGGTTTATGACTGATGGGGCAAAAAGCTGTAGAATTAAAAAGGACTTGGCAGCCATGTGAGCTGAGATTCCTGGAGCAGGAAGGACAGCCCCACCTGGGACAAGACTGGGTGAGGTGGGATAAAAATCCAGCAGGAATGACTCTGAGTGAGAGAGTCATGGAATGGGCTGGGTTGGAGGCAACCTTAAATCCCACCCCATCCATGGCAGGGACACCTCCCACTGTCCCAGGCTGCTCCAAGCCCCAATGTCCAGCCTGGCCTTGGACATTCCAGGGATCCAGGGCAGCCACAGCTGCTCTGGGAATTCCAGCCCAGCCCCTGCCCACCCTCCCAGCCAGGAATTCCTTGCCAAGATCCCACCATTCCGTCCATGGCATGAATGTAAGGGCAGCTCTTTGCTGAGCCACAGCAGGGCAGCTGGAAATCACAGAATCCCAAAATCATCATGGTTGGAAAAGATCATCCAGTCCAACCATCCCCAGCACTGCCAGGGCCACCACTGCCCCTTGTCCCCAAGTGCCACAGCCACAGGGCTCTGAAATCCCTGCAAGCCCCAGCAGTGCCAGCACAGGGGACAAGGGCACTGCCCTGGCCCTCTGTCACCCCAGAGTGGCCTCTTGCCCACATGGGCACTCAGGCTCGTGTCCAGCCAGCTCATCCCCAAGGAGATAAAATTCCCAAGGCAGAGCTGAGGGACAAACAGGACAGGCAACGCAGCGCTGAGGTCCTGCTCAGGTTTAGCCCATTTGGGGCCGCTCTGAGAAGGTGACACATCCACACCGAGCTAGAACGACAGCAAAGAAAGGAGATTTCTGCCCAAAAAACCGAGGCTGCAGAGGCAGGAGCACAGGAGAGGAGGAAGGAGCAGGGAGGGCCCCGCTGCCAGCGCCGGCTCCTCAGGGGTTCAAAGCCCGAGATCAAATGCAGGATGAATGGCTGGAACCAAACCCACTCTCAGCACTCGATCCACAGATGATTCCCCGGGGAAAGCCTCACAAAGAGGGCTCAGGCTTTCAGAAAGGGCTTTCTGGGGATGTTTTTGCCATGTGCTGTTTTATGGATCACATAGGCATGGAAATCAAGGGAGATCCTGAGGGGACAGGGATGGACTTCACAGTGAGCCACCAACAAAGGGGCTGGTGGCAGAATGGGAACCAGCTCCGAGCAAACAAACAATGTGCAATTCTTGGCTGGAAACAATGGCTTGAAAAAATAAAAAAAAACAAAAAAATAAGGGAGAATAAAAAATGAAATAAAAAAAAAAAGACTTATTTTGTGGTAATTCCAATGGATTCATCCTGCAATGAATCGCTGGGTGAATTCTCCTCAGGACATCCCTCAGGAAGGTGTTCCTGAGAGGAAACCCCTTTTTGGGATGGAGACTTGGATGTGTCAAGTAAGAATCCTGCTGGGAAACGCCACAGGTAGCTTTAAATCCATAAATAAATGTGTTAAAAGCAGCAGTCAGCACCCTGACTTTGAGCTCTTCCCTTTTCTCCAGAAAATCTGCTTTTTCTGACAGATTTTGTGATTTAGAACTTCAGCTTTTCCAGCTTCCCACACTCCTGCACACCAGGAAGGTCCTTCCCAATTCCCAGGAAGGTCCTTCCCACCAGGACAGGCTCCACTCAGCCACAAAACCTCACTGAGCTTTTCTCAGCTCACAACCCCCCACTTTTTGGGAGCCACTCCACTCAGCCCCATTCCCCAGGTGACTCCTCCGGGAGGGATTTTGGATTTCCAGCCCAGGTCCCACCTCATTCCTGCAGGAAGGGACGGCCCAGCCGCCTCTCCCTGCCCTGCTTGGATTTGTGGAGAAAAACCAGGAAGGTTTTGACACTCCTGTGCTCCCCAAATTTGGAATATTTGTATTTTAAGGCACAGGAACCAAGCTTGAGCCCCAAGCCCACCTGACCCCAAACAGCTCCAGCCTCCTCCTGGTCCCTTCTCCTGAAGCCTCTCCAGTTTCCTTCCCGCCCTTCTTCCAAATTCTCATCCTACAAATGGCTTTTTCCACACATTACTGAACACTTTTCCAAGACCTGGCTAAATCCCACCGTTCCCTCATCTTTCTGCACAGCTTTAAAGGCCACGAGACTTATTTTAGCTCAAGAAACTGGGATAAGATCCATGAGGAAAAGCACTTTTCCTAATGAAAACAGGCTTGGCTTGAAGTTTCTTGGTGCTTTTAATGCGCCACACTGATCCAGTTTGGCCAAATAACTGCTAAATTTTCAATGGCCAACCCATCGCTCCAGGAAGAATTAAAATAAATATTTATATTTTAATTTTTTTTTTCTTAATAGAAATGCCCTGGATAAGAGGAGAGAAGATTGATGTGGTTCTGAGAATGACAGAGTGCCTGAGATGGGGCCACCTAAAAAGAGCTGCCCAGGGCAGTGTCAGGGCAGGAGCTTCACAGAACTCACAGGGTTGGGAGAGCCTGGCTGGGCTCTTGTGCTGCCCAAGGTGGATCCATGGAGGAGATCCTTTTAATAAATCCCTGCTTTATTCCGTAACTCTGTCCAGCTCAGCCTTCTGCAGGCGTCAACCCCTTCCGTAAAAAACCTTTTCCCTGACATCCAGCCTGTGTTTCCTCTCACCTTGAGCTTCTGGGCCTCGCCCCGGACCTTGAGCAGCTCGGTGATGGAATCCACGAAGCCCTGGTAGTGGAAGTTGCACATCTTCTCGATCTCGCGGTCGTGGTTGCGGATCCGCGCCTCCAGCTTCTCCATGAAGCGCCCGTGCTCCTCGCCATCGTACACGGACCTGCAGGGACAGCCAGCTCAGCACCCTGCTCTGCTGCCAGGATCATCCTAAACCTGACCCCAGAAATGTCCTCTGGACACCCCAGCCCAGCACCCCCAGCTCTGCTGCCAGAACATCCAAAACCTGACCCCAAAAATGCCCTCTGGACACCCCAGTCCAGCACCCCGCTCTGCTGACAGGAACACCCCAAACCTGACCCCAAAAATGTCCTCTGGACATCCCAGCCCAGCACCCTGCTCTGCTGCCAGGATCATCCTAAACCTGACCCCAGAAATGTCCTCTGGACACCCCAGCCCAGCGCCCCCAGCTCTGCTGCCAGGAACATCCTAAACCTGACCCCAGAAATGTCCTCTGGACACCCCAGCCCAGCACCCCCAGCTCTGCTGCCAGGAACACCCAAAACCTGACCCCAAAAATGTCCTCTGGACACCCCAGTCCAGCATCCCCAGCTCTGCTGACAGGAACACCCAAAATCTGCCCTCAAAAATGTCCTCTGGACAAGCCAGCCCAGAACCCCCAGCTCTGCTGACAGGAACACCCAAAACCTGACCCCAAAAATGTCCTCTGGACACCCCAGTCCAGCATCCCCAGCTCTGCTGACAGGAACACCCAAAATCTGCCCTCAAAAATGTCCTCTGGACAAGCCAGCCCAGAACCTCCAGCTCAGCATCCCTAGCTCAGCATCCCCTGCTCTGCTGCCAGGACCACCCAAAACCTGACCCCAAAAATGTCCTCTGGACATCCCAGCCCAGCACCCTGCTCTGCTGCCAGGATCATCCTAAACCTGACCCCAGAAATGTCCTCTGGACACCCCAGCCCAGCACCCCCAGCTCTGCTGCCAGGAACATCCTAAACCTGACCCCAGAAATGTCCTCTGGACAAGCCAGCCCAGAACCTCCAGCTCAGCACCCCCAGCTCAGCACCCCCAGCCCAGCACCCCCAGCTCTGCTGCCACGAACACCCAAAATCTGCCCTCAAAAATGTCCTCTGGACAAGCCAGCCCAGAACCTCCAGCTCTGCTGCCAGGAACATCCTAAACCTGACCCCAAAAATGTCCTCTGGACATCCCAGCCCAGCACCCCCAGCTCTGCTGCCAGGAACATCCTAAACCTGACCCCAAAAATGTCCTCTGGACACCCCAGTCCAGCATCCCCAGCTCTGCTGACAGGAACACCCAAAATCTGCCCTCAAAAATGTCCTCTGGACAAGCCAGCCCAGAACCTCCAGCCCAGCATCCCTAGCTCAGCATCCCCTGCTCTGCTGCCAGGACATCCTAAACCTGACCCCAAAAACACCTTTTGGACATGTCAACTCAGCATTTCCCACTTCTGCTGCCAGAATCCACCAGAAACATCCAAAACCTCACCCCAGAAGGAACAGAAAGGAATGTTCCTCACTCAGGAACATCCTGATCCTAAAAACGCCCTCTGGACATGTCAACTCAGCATTTCCCACTTCTGCTGCCAAGGATCCACCAGGAACATCCAAACTGACACCAAAAATGTACTCTGGACATGCCAGCTCAGCATCCCCTGCTCTGCTGCCAGGATCATCCTAAACCTGACCCCAAAAACACCCTTTGGACATGCCAGCTCAGCATTCCCAGCGCTGCTGCCAGGATCCACCAAGAACAACCAAAACCTGACCCCAAAAACACCTTTTGGACAAGCCAGCTCAGCATTCCCACTTCTGCTGCCAGGATCCACCAGGAACATCCAAAACCTGACCCCAAAAGGAACACAAAGGAATGTTCCTCACCCAGGAACATCCTGACCCCAAAAACACCCTCTGGACACACCAGCTCAGCATTTCCCACTTCTGCTGCCAGGATCCACCAGGAACATCCAAAACCCAACCCCAAAAACGCCTCCTGGACACACCAAATCAGCACCTTCAGCCCAGCTGCCAGGATCTACCAGGAACATCCAAAACTTCACCCCAAAAATGCCCTCTGGACACAACAGCTCAGCACCCTCAGCTCAGCTGCCAGGATCTACCAGGAACATCCAAAACCTGACCCCAAAGGGAACAGAAAGGAATGTTCCTCACCCAGGAACATCCAAAACCTCACCCCAAAAGGAACAGAAAGGAATGTTCCTCACCCAGGAACATCCAAAACCTCACCCCAAAACACCTTCCAGACATGCCAGTTCAGCATCCCCAGCTCTGCTGCCAGAAACACCCAAAATCTGACCCCAAAAACGCCCTCCTGGGACAAGGGGACAGGTCGTACAACAGGTACCAAACTGGGTTTAAAAATGTTTCTATTCCAAGTCTTTTTTTTCCTTTTTCCATCATTTTCTGTTCCCTGAGAAACCAGAACATCCTAGCAGCACTTGAAATGTTTCTAATCCAACCTTTTTTCCCTTTTCCATCATTTTGGTGTTCCCTGAGTAACAAACCAAGCCCAAAATGTTTGTATTCCAACCTTTCTTTTCCTTTTCCCACCAATTTCATGTTCCCTGATAAACCTGAACAGCCCAAACCAGGCCTGAAATGTTTCTCCTTTTTCCACCCATTTTGGTGTTCCCTGAGACACCAGAACAAGCCAGAAGGACTTCAAGAGTTTCTATTCCAACCTTTTTTTCCCTTTTCCACCCATTTTGGTGTTCCCTGAGAGACAAACCAAGCCCAAAATGTTTCTATTCCAACCTTTCTTTCCATTTTCCCACCCACTTTGGTGCTCCCTGAGAGACAAGAACAAGCCAGCAGGACCTGAAATGTTTCCATTCCAACCCTTTTTTTCCTTTTCCCACCATTTTGTGTTCCCTGAGAGACCAGAACAGGCCAGGAGCACCTGAAACAAAAGTTTGCCTTTGAGCTGAGCCACCTCTGATCCCCCTGCCCAGAAATCCCCCCTGGAGAATCCCCTGGATGTTCTTTGGGCTCCGAGGGTGACAGGGACAATGGGAAGCAGGATCTCCAGAGCTGCCCAAATCCCTTCACACCCCAAATTTTGCCAGCCCAGTTTTTAACCCCTGTTGATAAAACAGAGCTGGAGGCTGGTGGGGCCACCTCAGTCCAAGATATCCAAATCCAATTAATGGGACATTTTTTAGTGTTAAATCACGGAATTTCAGGATTGTTTGGATTGAAAGGATCTTAAATCCCACCCCATCCATGGCAGGGACACTTCCCACTATCCCAGGTGGATCCAAGCCCCAGTGTCCAACCTGGCCTTGGACATTCCAGGGATCCAGGGATTCTCTGGGAATTCCAGCCCAGCCCCTGCCCACCCTCCCAGCCAGGAATTCCTTCCCAAAATCCCATCTCTCCCTGCCCTCCCTTCAGCTTAAAATGAAATATGAGGATGGAAGTAAAACCCAAATTTCTGTCTCTCAAATGTTTCCCTGGAAAGCAGAGGGACCAAGTCCCACTCTGGGAATTCCGGGGTTGTTCTCCTGGTTTTTCACACCAAATACAGATATTTTTAATGGACTGTGGCAATCCCACCCTTGGCCCTGCCTTTGGCATGTTTTGGTTCCTAAACCTGAATTCCCTCCCAATCCAAGAGTAAAGCTTGGAGTGAAGTTTATGGATTTGAGCTTGGGTCAGGTATTAGGGCCAAATTAGGGATAGAGCAGATTCCAGGCAGCCTTTGGAAAAAAAAAAGATGGGAATGACAGAGCTGACCAAGCTGTGAGAATAAAATATTAAAATAGCAACACTCCAGAGAGAACCAGAACCCCGTGAATGCAGGTGGACACAGGAAATCCTTTTTCCTGCAGTGGGATCTGTGCCCTCCCTTTGGAGAATCCCATCCCTGCAACCCACACAGGCCCCAAGAAACAGGAAAAAATCCCAAGACAGAGCTAAAAGCTGGAGAAAATCTATTTAGTTATTATTCTTTCAGGCCATTTCAGCTCCGCAGGTTCAGTAAAAGATCCTCAGTGGCAAAACAAAAATGCCAGAATTGTAAAAGCTCTTGAAATTCAGTGTAAAAGAACGCAGGCAGCCAGAGCAGGTGATGGGGAGGGCATGGCCTGCTCCTGCTTGGCCTAAAGGAGGAAAAAAGAGAGAAAAATCCTCAGATTCCAGGAGAGGCAGCACTGGAGTGATGCTGGTGGATTTTCCTTAAAGTTTCGTGGAGTTTTGGCTGCTGAAATGTGAAATTTGGAGCCCGAGTGCCATCTAGTGCTGCACGGCCTCTCAGCAGGGCCTCGGTGACTCCAAAGATCTCAGCTGGAAAATGAGAATTCCAATAAAAAAAATGAAGGTGGATAAGTTGTGTTTGCACTCAGGGATAAAGTGAAACAATAAAAACCCCACAGCAGTAACGATGTGTTTGTGTCAAAGGCAAATTTGGGATTTACGTCTGAAAATGGGGGGAAAAAACACCTCAAAATTCTTTAAAATGTCCAGGAAAAATTCCCTTTGGAGGTGGCAAAGCTAAGAAACAAATATTTGATGATAAAAGGAAAGAAAAGCTAAGAAATAAAAACAAAGAATAGAAATAAAAGCCAAGAAAGCTAAGAAATAAATATCTAATTTAAACCCCTTTGGTTATTAGAAATTCTATTATTTTATTCCTTTTTAGCCAAACTTGAGTGTGGAAAAAATAAAGTTTGGTGTCAGCCAGGAAGGAAACACCAGCACACAATGGGAAGTTCTTCCCTTCTAAGCTCTCCTGACCCTCCAGAATTCCTTTTCCAGGAAAATCCAGCCCTCCTGAGCTCTCCTGCTCCTCCAGGATCATTTTTCCATGAAGATCCATTCCTGGCCCTTCCCCCCTGAGCTCTCCTGCTCCTCCAGGATCATTTTTCCATGAAGATCCATTCCTGGCCCTTCCCCCCTGAGCTCTCCTGCTCCTCCAGGATCATTTTTCCATGAAGATCCATTCCTGGCCCTTCCCCCCTGAGCTCTCCTGCTCCTCCAGGATCATTTTTCCATGAAGATCCATTCCTGGCCCTTCCCCCCTGAGCTCTCCTGCTCCTCCAGGATCATTTTTCCATGAAGATCCATTCCTGGCCCTTCCCCCCTGAGCTCTCCTGCTCCTCCAGGATCATTTTTCCATGAAGATCCATTCCTGGCCCTTCCCCCCTGAGCTCTCCTGCTCCTCCAGGATCATTTTTCCATGAAGATCCATTCCTGGCCCTTCCCCCCTGAGCTCTCCTGCTCCTCCAGGATCATTTTTCCATGAAGATCCATTCCTGGCCCTTCCCCCCTGAGCTCTCCTGCTCCTCCAGGATCATTTTTCCATGAAGATCCATTCCTGGCCCTTCCCCCCTGAGCTCTCCTGCTCCTCCAGGATCATTTTTCCATGAAGATCCATTCCTGGCCCTTCCCCCCTGAGCTCTCCTGCTCCTCCAGGATCATTTTTCCATGAAGATCCATTCCTGGCCCTTCCCCCCTGAGCTCTCCTGCTCCTCCAGGATCATTTTTCCATGAAGATCCATTCCTGGCCCTTCCCCCCTGAGCTCTCCTGCTCCTCCAGGATCATTTTTCCATGAAGATCCATTCCTGGCCCTTCCCCCCTGAGCTCTCCTGCTCCTCCAGGATCATTTTTCCATGAAGATCCATTCCTGGCCCTTCCCCCCTGAGCTCTCCTGCTCCTCCAGGATCATTTTTCCATGAAGATCCATTCCTGGCCCTTCCCCCCTGAGCTCTCCTGCTCCTCCAGGATCATTTTTCCATGAAGATCCATTCCTGGCCCTTCCCCCCTGAGCTCTCCTGCTCCTCCAGGATCATTTTTCCATGAAGATCCATTCCTGGCCCTTCCCCCCTGAGCTCTCCTGCTCCTCCAGGATCATTTTTCCATGAAGATCCATTCCTGGCCCTTCCCCCCTGAGCTCTCCTGCTCCTCCAGGATCATTTTTCCAATCCCAGGAGGGAAGAAGAGCCAGGCCAGCCCCCGATTTCCTGTCCCTCAATCCCACAGAAAGGTTTCTCCACACTTGGATAATGAACCCAGTCTAACACAAGATACAAATTCAGAACAGCACAGGAATTTCAGAAAGAAATAAAATACATTAAAATAAATTTGAAAAGCAGAGCCCTTCTTATTCTGGCCTAAATTATTGTTAAAAAAAAACTGTAGGAAATAGATTTGCAGAAAATTTTTAAAACTTGACAGAAAGCTTACATAGCATGTATTTATATATAAATTTTGAGGTAAGATATGTTGACTTAGAAATGCTGTAGAATAAGATATTATTAAGAGAGAAATTAAATTAGAAATAAGTTTTAAAAGATGACTTTATAAAAAAGATTAAATATTTTAGAGAAAGAATTATAAAAGATAGACTGTAGCAAGATTTATGAGGATTTTAGATGATTAATTTTTAAGTATTTATAGTATGGTGTAATAACAGTTGGTAAGTTAAAAAACTATCATAATGCATTGTAATTAAGAACTAATTAGCTTCTGATTGTGCAAATGTAAATTATAACATCTGTATTGTCTCAGCCTTCATAGGAGACTAAAGCCAAAATTAAAGTGTTTAAAACACCCCATCTCTGAGTCAAAAAACCCAAGAGAAAACAAGAGCTAGGCTCGGCTTAGGCTGCTCCTCCCACTGGCTTTGAGAACAGGCTGGGTCAGAGCTACAGAAAACCATCCTGGAGGCTTGTTTTTATTTTCCTTCTTTGCCATAAAAAAAACGCTGCTCAGAAAAGCTCCACAAAAAGGTTTTTGATTGAAAAAGTCTGAGCTGGAGAGGCACTCATCTGCCCTGCTCACCCCCTGCTGCAGGGTCTTCACCCACCAAAAAACTCCACAGAAAATTGGAATTCCTTGGGTTGGGCTGTGAGATTCACAACGCCAGCATCCCTTAAAAGCCCACTTCGGTTTTGGTTTGGTTGTTGGGTTTTTTTGGGGTTTTTGGGTTTTTTTTTTGGGGTTGGGTTTTTTTGGGTTTTTTTTTTGGGTTTTTTTTTTTTTTGAAAGGTTAAACTGGGGGAAAAAAAAAAAAAATCTTTCCAGGAAAGTCACAAACGGATGGGGAGCTGCCACGTGCAGCCAGGAGTTCCTGCAAAGTTTATCCCCCAAAATAGGGAGAAACTGGAGCTGGAGCAGCCAAGAGGATGAGATGGGAAGTGCCAGACAAGGATCCAGCTGTGCCAGGGGTCAGGAAGGCATGGAATGTCCACAGGGATCAGGGAACAAACCCCTGGCATTGCCAAATCCAAAATCCAGCCTGTGCCAGGGGTCAGGAAGGCATGGAATGTCCACAGGGATCATCCACCCAACCCTGGCATTGCCAAATCCAAAATCCAGCCTGTGCCAGGGGTCAGGAAGTCATGGAATGTCCACAGGGATCATCCACCCAACCCTGGCATTGAAGACACCCCAAAATCCATGCTGGGCTATGGAATAACTCAAGATCCACAGGGATCATCCACCCAACCCTGGCATTGCCAAATCCAAAATCCAGCCTGTGCCAGGGTCAGGAAGCCATGGAACATCCACAGGGATCAGGGATCAAACCCCTGGGGTTGCCAGACATCCCAAAATCCCAACCTGTGCCAGGGGTCAGAAAGTCTTGGCATATCCTGAGATGCACAGGGATCATCCACCCAACCCCTGGCATTGCCAAATCCAAACTCTCACCCTGTGCCAGGGCTCCAAAAAGCTATGGAATATCCACATGGATCAGGGATCAAACCCCTGGCACCCCAAAATCCACCCTGTGCCAGAGTCAGGAAGCCATGGGGTATTCACAGGGATCATCCACCCAACCCTGGCATTGAAGACACCCCAAAATCCATGCTGGGCTATGGAATAACTCAAGATCCACAGGGATCATCCACCCAACCCTGGCATTGCCAAATCCAAAATCCAGCCTGTGCCAGGGTCAGGAAGCCATGGGGTATCCACAGGGATCACCCTGCCCCTGCCCAGCCCCCTGAAATCCCACCCTGGGCATCCCTGGAGCAGTGTCCAAAGGCTCCTGGAGCTCTGGCAGCCTTGGCAGCGTTATCCCTCCCTGGGCAGTGCCCAGCACCCTCTGGATGAGGAACTTTCCCTGAATCCAGCCTGCAGCTGCCCTGGCGCAGCTCCCTGCTCCTGTAACCATGGCAGCTCTGATGCCACCGGCTGCCAGCCGTGTCCCCCAGCTCCCTGTGCCCCAGCTGGACATTCCCATCTGTCCCCAGGGTCCCCAGGTGCTCCTGCCCTTTGCCAGTGGCAGAGGTGAGCACGAGGGGTGGCAGGTGAACGTCTCACCTCCATCCTGCCCACTGCCTGGGCTCCTCCTCTGCACCCACAGCTGCCAGACTGGGGAGAGGGGAGATCTGGGGGGCACAGCCCAGGAAAACCCCCAGAGACCCCGAGGCCAGGAGGAAACCTCCTTCAGACACGGCCAGAGGCCACGGGGACAGTCCCACACAGGTCTGGGTGGGAAGGGACCTAAATCCCAGCCAGTGCCACCCCTGTCACACCTCCCACTGTGCCAGGCTGCCCCAGCAGCAATTCCCCACTGTGCCAGGCTGCCCCAGCAGCAATTCCCCACTGTGCCAGGCTGCCCCAGCAGCAATTCCCCACTGTGCCAGGCTGCCCCAGCAGCAATTCCCCACTGTGCCAGGCTGCCCCAGCAGCAATTCCCCACTGTGCCAGGCTGCCCCAGCAGCAATTCCCCACTGTGCCAGGCTGCCCCAGCAGCAATTCCCCACTCCTGGAACGTCCAGGGGCAGCTGGGACAGGGCTTGGAGCAGCCTGGACGCTGGGGATGTGCAGGGGGGCACTGGAGGGGCTGCAAGGTCCCAAAGCCCCCCCTGAGCCCAGCAGGCAGAGCACAGAGCCCCATCCCAACAAGGAACCCAAACAAATCCAGCTGGAAGAGCAGAGGGGGAAATCTGGGGGGAAGGAATGAAAGAGCTCCGGGACAGCGCAGGGGACAGAGCGACACGAGTGCCTTTTGTTCCCAATTAATAGAGGAACAAATTCCTGAGGCTGCCGCCGACTTCAATTCTCTTTTTTTCCCCCATTTTTTAAAACTTCTGTAGTGGTTTGAGTCCCCCCCACGAAACATTTTCTTCTCATTAAGCGACATAAAAGCATTAGCAGTTTGTTTAATCTTCGTCTAACTTTTGTAATAAACAAATTAACTACCGAGCACGGCAGAAAAACAACAGCCACTTCGAGAGTGGTGCAAGAGCCCCGCGGAAAAATGGGCAAAGCAAGGTTCAAAATGAATGCCTGCCTAGGATGGGACTGGCAGAAGTTTAAACCTCATGATTCCAAGGTTTATCCAATTAGAACATCAGCAAAAATCCAAAAAAAAAAAACAAATCTCCAAAGATTTCCTACTGAGGCGGTTAGACCTCAGTGGGGGGGAAAGCGAGGGGAAAATTCACTTTTGGTTTTCATTCTGCCAATCAAGCAAGAATTGATTTAAGGTCAGAAACAAAACCCAAAATTTAAAACTGAAATCTATGACCAAAATCAAGCTCAACATTTAAGCTGAACATTTAAATCCCAAATTTAAGCCCATAACTGAATTAACGCCCAGAACTGAAGCCCAAATTTAAATCCCAAATTTAAACCCCAAGTTTAAACCCCAGAACTAATGTTCTAAATTTAAGCCTAGAACTGAATCAAAGTCCAGAAATGAAGCCCAAAATTTAAACCCCAAATTTAAGCCCAGAACTGAATTAAAGCCCAGAACTAAAAGCCCAAAATCAAACCCTACATTTAGACCCAAAATTTAAATCCCGAATTCAAACCCCAAATTAAAGCCCAGAACTAAAGCCCAAAATTTAACCTAAAACTTTAAACCCCAAATTTAAGACTAGAACTGAATTAAATCCCAGGACTAAAGCCCAGAATTTAACCTAAAACTTTAAACCCCAAATTTAAGACTAGAACTGAATTAAATCCCAGAACTAAAGCCCAAAATCAAGGCCAAAATTTAAGCTCAGAATTTAAAGACAAAATCTAAGCCCAGTCTGCTGTGCCCTGTCACCCACACAGGTCCACACTTACACCAGAAACACAGAAAAATCCATTTTTGCTGCTTTTTGGCAGACATAAAACACAGCGAGCCGTTATCACCACGAAAATCATTCCCACGGGGATTTGTCCCACTCCTCCTCCACAGACATTTCCCTCCCCATCCAATTCCCAGTTTCCAACAGAAATCATTCCAATCTCTAAAATTCCACAGAACACCAGGGACAGCCCATTATTGCCAGGTGGAAAACGATGCAGGAGAGCAGGGCTAAAGTTGATTTTTGCCAATAATAGCAATAACAAAACAACAAAACAAAAACAACAACAAAACAACAACAACAACAATTAATAATAATAATGATGATGATGATAATAATAATAATAATAATAATAATAATAATAATAATGGTTTTCCAGTTGGGACATCTCGGTGCCAGGCAGGAATGGTGTTCCCACAGCTCCAGGAGGAAGGCAGCACAGAGAATTCCCACAAACCACATCCAAATGCTCCTCAAAAACCACCCCAAAGCCCCGGGACTCGTCTGGCCTCAGCCAGGAGGAGCTTTCCAGCAGGGTTTCCTCATGGATTTGGGCTGGGCCTGGCTTTCCTCAGCGGTTTGGGGAGGAAATTGGGAAATTCCGTGCCAAGAGCTCTTGGGGAAGGTGGTGGTGCCACCAAAGCTGGGGAGACACAAGGATTGGGAAGCAGCAGCCAAAGGCAGGGGGAAAGTGGGAGTGATTCCAGAGGAGGAAGGTCAGCAGAGCTCCATGGAAATGGAGCAGGAATCCAAAGGGATCGGGGGGGAAGGAGAGACCCCAAAGACCCCCCCAGCCACAGCTCCTCGTGTGCTGACCCATGAAAAACCAAAGGAATTGGGTTTGGCTTTGAAGGGAAAAGGCTGGGGAGAACATGGGGAGCACAAAGCCTTGGGAGAAGTCCTCTGCTATGAAAACATGGAATGACTGAGGCTGGAAAAGCCCCCAGAGATCCTCCAGCTCATCCCATAACCCCGCACCACCGTGCTGACAACAAACCCGCCCCAAGAGCCACATCCAGGGCCTTTTGTCACCTCCAGGGAGGCAATTCCAGCCCCATCCCTGACCCCTCCAGGTGGAGACTCCCAGAGCTCCTCTGGACCCTCTCCAGCAGCTCCACGTCCTCCCTGCGCTGCAGGAATCCTCATCCCATGAACGTGCCAGCCTCCCCTCAGCCCTCCCCAGCTCTGCACACACATTATTTTACCACAGAACAATTTTAATGGCTATTCTCGCTGCGTTATTGCCCAATAAAAGCTCCTTCTGTTGTCTTATGCATTGTCCAAACCGGCGCATTTGGGTTTTTTCGGAGCGTTCTTGGCTCGAGGTCTCGCCCCCTCCTCTCTGCTGGGAAGAAATGTTGTCACAACATCCAGCAGAGGCACAACAAATCCTCGGGACGTGCCCGATGTTAAACACTCCTCAAAAAACCCATCCCGGGGGACAGCAGCTGACTGAGCACTTCCAGCAGGGGGGGGGGACAGCACCACCAGCACCCTGGGGTCTGCTCAGCCGGGGTCTGTACATCCAGGGATCTGATCACCCAGGGATCTGCTCAGCCAGGGATCTGCTCATCCAGGGATCTGCTCAGCCAGGGATCGGTAAATCCAGGGATGTGATCACACAGGGATCTGATCATCCAGAGATCTGCTCAGCCAGGAATCTATTTATCCAGGGATCTGCTCAGCCAGGGATCTGCTCATCCAGGGATCTGCTCAGCCAAGGGTCTGTAAATCCAGGGATCTGCTCAACCAGGGATCTGTTAATCCAGGGATCTGATCACACAGGGATCTGATCAGCCAGGGATCTGTTAATCCAGGGATCTGATCACACAGGGATCTGATCACCCAGGGATCTGCTCAGCCAGGGATCTGATCACACAGGGATCTGATCATCCAGAGATCTGCTCAGCCAGGGATCTATTCATCCAGGGATCTGCCCAGCCAGGGATCTGATCACCCAGGGGTTTGCTGACACAGGGATCTATTCACCCAGGGAATTGCTCACCCAGGGTTCTGTTCACCCAAGGATCTGTTCACACGGGGTTCTGTTCACCCAAGGATATCTATTTATCCAGGGATCTGTTCACACAGTGATCTGATCATCCAGAGATGTGCTCACACAGGGATCTATTCATCCAGGGATCTGCTCAGCCAGGGATCTATTCACACAGGGAATTGCTCACACAGGGATTTGTTCACCCAGAGAATTGCTCATCCAGGGATCTATTCACCTAGGGAATTGCTCACCCAGGGATTTGTTCACCCAGAGAATTACTCATCCAGGGATCTATTCACCTAGGGAATTGCTCACACAGGGCTCTGCTCACCCAGGGAATTGCTCACCCAGGGTTCTGTTCACCCAAGGATCTGTTCACACGGGGTTCTGTTCACCCAAGGGTTTGTTCACACGGGGTTCTGTTCACCCAAGGATCTGCCCAGCCACACCCTCAATCCTTTCTTAATAAACCTTGGGAGACCCTCAATCCCTCTTGGCAAACCTTGGGAGACCCTCAATCCCTCTTGGCAAACCTTGGGAGCCCCTCAAACCCTTGACTCCAACAGGAGCAATCCCAGCAGCGGCTCCCGAAGGAAAGGCCCCCGAGGGGCCTCCAGGCAGGGACAGGAATGTCTGAGCCCGTTTGTGTCCTCAGCACAGGCTCAGCCACAGGACCCACGCTCATTTCCAGCCCGGTCTGGGATCAGAGGACACGGAGGTGGCTGCAGGGGCTGGAATCCATGTCCTGGAACTCCCTGGGACACCTGCCTGGCATCCCAGCCTGGCACAGGACTGGAGGGGAGCAGAGCTGTGGGCAGAGGCCGGACACGACATGCCAGCACCACCAGAGACATGGGTTCCATGGCTGAGTCCCTGTGAGGGGATTTAGGAAGGAGAATCCCTTGGGGTCCCTTGGAGAAGACTCAGGTCACGATCCCAAAAGCAGAGAAGTTCTGCAGGAGACATCCTCAAAAACCCACGTAACTCTGGGGCTGCCCCAAAGAGAAAACTGGGAATGGCAGAAGATTTCCTGGTTTTTCCTCTCCTCTTGTGGCTCTCCACCATCTCAGTTCTCCAGGCTGACGTTCCCCCACATCCCCAGGAGCTGCACAATCAAAATTTGGGATGCACAGGACATGGGGATGATGAATTTCCAATTAAACTTCCCAAAAGCTTCATAAGAGGAGTGTTTTATCAGCCACATCCTCAGAGAGGAAAGCTGGACTCAAAGGCAATGGATTTGGGATTTGTGAGGACCAGAGGAGGCCAGGACTCACATTCCCATGGGAACGTTTGTGTCTGCTGAAGAGAAGAACAGCAGAAATCTAAAAATTAAAAATCTTGGGCTTAAATTGCCCAGGAGAAATAAGTTAAATATTGGATGGATTTTCCTGACTGTGAGAGGGGCTGAAATCCAGGAGGGCTCACCAGGGAATGTTCTGGAATCCCTTTAGATTGATCACCCCAAGGACTAGGTCAGAAAGAGCCCAAGGAGGAGCAGCCTCGTGCGTTTGCTGCTGCAGAGACCAAGCACCTCCTCAGGCAGGGACAGGATTCTGGAGGTCCCCAAAATCCCATTTTCCACAGTTTCAACTCCAGAAGAGCTGCAGCTCTCTGGAAACCCCCTGACCCTCACCAGATCACCCAGAACAGGTGGCTCTGACTCCAGGTATCAAATCCTGCCACGTTTTCCAAGGATTTCTGAGGACTCAACTCAACTTTCACCGACGGCACCAGACAAATCCCCATTTCCCTCCCTGGCACAAGATCAGGATTTAAAACCAAGGCTGGGGTTGGAAGGGATCTGAAGGATCATCTCATTCCACAGGCCAGGACACCTCCCACTGTCCCAGGTGGCTCCAAGCCCCATCCAGCCTGGCCTTGGGCACTGCCAGGGATCCGGGGGCAGCCCCAGCTGCTCTGGGCACCCTGTGCTGGATAAATATCCCAAAGCCTCCTGAAGAGCTCATGGATGACAATAAAACACTTTCAGACCATAAATTAGTGGGAAAACAGAGTTCCCATAAAGCCACAGCCACCTCCGGGATGGGATCCAGCTCTTCCTTGCCAGACACGACTCCCAAGGAAATGAGGGATAATTCCCCTAATTAACAATGAAATGGAACAACCCAGAATGTCCCTATTAAAGAAGGAATTTCTGATGTTCCAAGCCATTAGGAAGAGCTTGAACAAATCCATGTCCAGCTTCCAGAAGAGCCAGGAACAGAGGGAACAACCCCAATCCAGGGAAAGCAGAGGACACACAAAGGATGGGGAGAGGTGGCCACGAGCTGAGCTTCCAAGTGGCCTCCCCTTTTTGGGAGGACAATGGGAAAAATTCCCAGCAACAAAAGCTGGAAGGACACTTGATTTGAGCCATGTGTAGAACAGGAACGCTCCAAGACCCGGGTGAGAGAAATCCCAGCCCGTCCAAGCTGGGGAGCATTAAGGCAGGGATGAATCATCTTCCCAAAGCCTGTAAACAAGGCTGCAAATCCCAAAAGGATCCCGCAGCACAGCCCGGCCACGGGGCTGGAACGGGGACAATCCTCGGGAAAGGGTGGGAACCAGGGGACACGGAGCCACAGAAAGGGGACATGGGCATGGGGATGGGGAGAGGGTGGGAACCAGGGGACATGGAGCCACAGGAAGGGGACGTGGGCATGGGGATGGGGAGAGGGTGGGAACCAGGGGACACGGAGCCACAGGAAGGGGACATGGGCATGGGGAGAACCACAGTGTTCTGCTGAGGGTCCCAGCACGTCTGGGGACAGGACACACGGGGGGACAGGACAGGACACACAGGAGCGGGGTCAGCTGTGGGGTTTGGGACAGGGGACAGAGCTCAGGGGATCACCTGTGGGGTGTGGGACAGGACAGGACACACAGCAGTGGGGTCACCTATGGGATTTAGGACACAGGACACAGCTCAGGGGATCACCTGTGGGGTGTGGACGAGGACACACAGGTTTGGGACAGGGGACAGAGCTCAGGGGTCAGCTGTGGGGTTTGGGACAGGACAGGACACACCAGAGCGGGGTCAGCTGTGGGGTTTGGGACAGGACAGGACACACCAGAGCGGGGTCAGCTGTGGGGTTTGGGACAGGACAGGACACACCAGAGCGGGGTCAGCTGTGGGGTTTGGGACAGGACAGGACACACCAGAGCGGGGTCAGCTGTGGGGTTTGGGACAGGACAGGACACACCAGAGCGGGGTCAGCTGTGGGGTTTGGGACAGGACAGGACACACAGGAGCAGGATCAGCTGTGGGGTTTGGGGCAGGGGGATCAGCTGCTCTGCTCTGCTCTGCTCTCGGGGAGTTCCCAGCCTGACCTGCAGTGGAACTCTGAGTTTTCTGGGGTGTGAAACCACAGCGATGTCACCTTCTTTGGGAACTTGGATGGGAAGGAAATTCCCAGCCCAGAGCAGGGGGCAGGCAAATCCCAGTCAGAAAATACCCACAGCAAATCCCATGCTGGACAAAGCACCTTGGATATGGCTGGACTCCAGCCCAGAGGGCTTTTCCAGCCTAAAAACCACTTTATAATTCCATGAACCCTCGATCCACTCCATTCCCCTAATAATTAAACAGCACCAGAAGGAAACAGCTTCAGAGGAGGGGGGAACCAGGCTGTCCTAACCCTGATTTTCCAGCAGTGCTGCTTTTCCAAGGACACTCCCTAAGGAAAAAATTCCCTTTTCCAGCTGCCACCTGCACGGGGAAAGGGGGAAATGCCCTTGGCAAGGCCCAGCTGCATGAAGCAGGCAGCTGATCCAAGGATTTCACTGCTTTTCCTTCCCCAGCCTGCAGGAAGGAGTGGCCAACACCTGCTGGGAGCCCTGGGGAATTCCCTTCATCCCCATCCCACGGGAACTGTCACCCTCCTCCTCCTCCTCCTCTCATTCCTCCATTCCCAATAAATCACTGCATTCCTCTCAGAGAACTTAAGGTCACCTTTTTTTTTTTTTTTTTCCTGTAGTGGCAAAGAATTCTGGACAAAGAAAATTTATCATTTTAACCGAGAGTTTGGAGGAGAAAAATCACCCACGCCCAGCGGGACAGCACAGGGAAAACTGGGAAAATAAATCAATTGATGTGCAAACACCTCAGCAAATCACGGATGGTCCTGAGTGAGGTGCCTGCTCACCCTGGGGGCTCGCAAAGCTCAGAGGAGCCCAGCACAGACCCTGCAGATCCATGAGGAATTGCTGTGATAATGAGAGAGGAGATCCCAGAGGAGATCCCAAGCCCACAGACAAAGCCCAGAAAGGAGCAGCCAGTGCTGGAAACAACTCTGGTTCCCAGCTGCCCTGCAGAACCCCGGGAGAAGCCAAGGCTGGGCTTGGTCAGGCTCCACACTGAGCCCAGCCCACACTTCAGCCCCACGCTCTGCCCTCTTAATTGCCTTCCTCTAATTAAAGACCTTCATTAGCCCAGTTTTTGGCTCTCATTAAACTTGGGCTTTTTTTCTCCCCTCGTCGCTTTTGTGTCATTTTAAAGCCTTGGGATGTTATTTTTAGAGGATTTGGGCAGCCCTGGGAAATCAAGGGCTGCTCCCAGGGAATTCCAGGCTGGATAAACCATCCTGGCATGCAGCAACAGCTCCTGAGCACCCCAAAACCAACTGGGAGCTACTTTTTAAATATATCATTCATTATCATTTATTATTTATTATTCCATTTGGGCTGCCAGTTTTTATTAAAATGGGCTTTTTTTTTTTCACTCCAGAGTGAGGAGATTTTAGAAATAAATGGGAAACATCAGGATCTGGGTGGTGCCAAGCATTTTCCACAGCACCAGAGCCTTCCTGGGGTCCTGCAGGGACCTGACAGGAACCAAAGCACCTGGACAGGGAGAGGGGAAAACCCAGAAAGGAGCAGCCAGTGCTGGAAACAACTCTGGTTCCCAGCTGCCCTGCAGAACCCCGGGAGAAGCCAAGGCTGGGCTTGGTCAGGCTCCACACTGAGCCCAGCCCACACTTCAGCCCCACGCACTGCCCTCTTAATTGCCTTCCTCTAATTAAAGACCTTCATTAGCCCAGTTTTTGGCTCTCATTAAACTTGGGCTTTTTTTCTCCCCTCGTCGCTTTTGTGTCATTTTAAAGCCTTGGGATGTTATTTTTAGAGGATTTGGGCAGCCCTGGGAAATCAAGGGCTGCTCCCAGGAAATTCCATGCAGCAACAACTCCTGAGCACCCCAAAACTAACTGGGAGCTACTTTTTAAATATATCATTCATTATCATTTATTATTTATTATTCCATTTGGGCTGCCAGTTTTTATTAAAATGGGCTTTTTTTTTCACTCCAGAGTGAGGAGATTTTAGAAATAAATGGGAAACATCAGGATCTGGGTGGTGCCAAGCATTTTCCACAGCACCAGAGCCTTCCTGGGGTCCTGCAGGGACCTGACAGGAACCAAAGCACCTGGACAGGGAGAGGGGAAACAGCCAGGGCACAGGAGGAGTGGGATCCAAGCAGGGGGAAAACCTCCAAGGACAGCCCCAAAGCAGCAGGAAAAACACAGGAAAGGGTAAAAAACCCTCCTGTTCTCTCTGGAGAGCTGGACCAGAATTATATATAATTATACATATATATATATCTAATTTTATACATCTATATATAACAAATATATATATATATATATGTATATATATATAATAAAAATAGCATTTTGGGTATGGATACATCCAGGATCCACTTCCCATTTTGGAAACGGAAATTTCCCATTTTGAGAATTTCCCATTTTTGGGGAATTTGGAAATTTCCCATTTGGAATTTTCCCATTTTTCACCTCTACAAATATCCCGGCCAGTGCCCCAGCCCAGGCTGAAAAAAGAGGATTTTTCACAGAATTCCCTTTTTGCTGGGAAACTCCCACCCTGGGGATTTGGGATACAAAATCTGGTGCTCAGAATCCCCCAGACTTGGAGAGGGGTAAAATGGGATTCCAGATGTGGCACCTTCCAGAGAAGAGCCAGGCTCCAGGGATAATCCAGCATGGAATTCTCACAGGCTGGAGCTCCCATGGATCACTGAGAAACCCCAGAGTGGTTCTTGATTAAAATGAAGAGCTGGACTTAAAACAGGACAAGGAGTCTGGGCCAGCTTTGCCTCCAGCCCATCCTGGGAAATCCAGCTTGTCCTGCCTTGCCCAGTCCTGGGAGCAGGGAAATTCCTTGGAAAACAAGGAAGGAAATGGGATTTTTTTTCAGCCTGGAAAACTCCAACAATTAAAAAAAAGTAAGAATAATGATAATAATGATAATAATGATAAGGATAAGGATAAGGAAATGAATCAGAAAATGAATCAGAAAATGAATAAGAATAAGAATAAGAATAAGAATAAGAATAAGAATAAGAATAAGAATAAGAATAAGAATAAGAATAATTGGGGGGTGCTGTGGAGGATTCAGGCTCTTTGAAATGCCATTATCTGTATATAGCTGTATATTAAATGTATAATGTCTGTGTTTTTAGAATTAGAATATATATTAGTTTTAGTAATAAGCTGACAATATAAAAATAAAGAGTAAAATATCCTGTTAACTATGTAATGCTTTTATCCCAAATCATCTTATTTTGTTTGCTAAGTAATAAGTTTTGCACCTTTAAAACTTATTAAAAAAAAAAAAAAAAAAAAAAACCCCACAGAATTTATTTTCAAACACTACACTCACTCCTCCACGTTCCCCTTCCTAAACTGCATTGTCTACAAATAAACAAACAACAAAACAAAACCCTCCTTTGTCTTAGTTAGTTTTAACTAGCTAAAATAAAAAAGTTCCCTAAACTGTAGGGGTTTTTTTCCTTTTTCCTGGACATCCCCTCACTCCTTCAATTGGAGCCTCCATCCCTTAAATCCCAGAAATTCGGGATCTGAGCAGCTGCTGTGGCTCAGAGCAAGGAGAAACCAGGGAGAGCAAATCCCAGCCTCCCTGAAAGGGTCAAAAATCCTCCCAGCCACCAAAAACTGCTTTGCTACAAATCCAGGGGGTCAAAGGAGAAATCTGGGATCACAAAGGGCTGCTGCCATGCTTATATTTTATATTAATTGGTAATTAAAGGTCATTCCAAGGGGTGGAGGCAAAGGAGGGGCAGGATCTGGGACGTCTCTGGAGGATTTGGGAATGTCCTGCACCCCCAGCTCTGCTGTCAGAAGTGGGATGGACCTGCAGCCTCTGCAAATGGACTGGAACCAGGGCAATTAATGGAAACTGTGACAATTAATGGTAAATCAGGGGATTCACTGAAAACCGGGCAATTAATGGAAACTGTGACAATTAATGGTAAATCAGGGGATTCACTGAAAACCGGGCAATTAATGGAAACTGTGACAATTAATGGTAAATCAGGGCGAGTCACTGAAACCAGGGCGATTCACTGAAACCAGGGCAATTAATTGAAAATCATGACAATTAATTGTAAATCATGGCAATCCACTGAAAACCAGGGCAATTCACTGAAAATCATAGCAATTAATTGAAAACCATGGCAATTAATTGAAAACCATGAAAAATATTGAAAACCATGGGAAAAAAAAAATTGAAAGCCATGGAAAATTTTAAAACATTAAAAAAAATTTAAATCACGGCAATTCATGGAAAACCATGAAAAAAATGTAAAATCATGGCAATTAATTGTAAATCATGGGGAAAAATTAAAAATCATTGCAATTAATTAACAACCACAGCAACTAATTGAAAACCGTAGCAATTAATTGAAAATCATGGCAATCAACTGAAAACCAAGGAATTAATTGAAAACCATGGCAATTAACTCTAGATCATGGCAATCAACTGAAAACCAAGGAATTAATTGAAAACCATGAAAAAAAAAATTGAAAATCATGGCAATTAATTAAAAATAACGGCAATTAATTAAAAACCACAACAATTAACTAAAAACCATGACAATTAACAGAAAACTATGAAAAAAATTGAAAATTGCGGCGGTTAATTGTAAATCACGGCAATTAACTGAAAACCATGGAAAAGAAATTGAAAGTATTGAAAGTCATGGCACTTAATTGTAAATCACGGCAATTAATTGAAAACCCTGACAATAAAATTGCTGGAATAAATCAGAGCGTGGGATTAAGCAGGGCAGGAATGAAATGGGAAGAGGAGATGGATCAAACTTCTCAGTGTTATTCCCAAATCCTGCCTTCCCACACCCCACACATCCCAAGGCATCTCCAGCATCCTTCAAAGTCCTTTTCTTCCCAAATTCCTCTGCTCAGCCGGGGAATGGCCGAGCCCCCATCCCGGATTTTGCCACTGGATGGCACCAGAGGAAATCCTAAAACTTCCACTCCGGATTCAGAACTCAGGGAAACAAAATCCAAACCCTAAAGGGAAGAGCCCAGGGGAAGGTTTGGGGAAGGAAAATGTGGATTTGTTGGGAGGAGTCCAGAGGAATGAAACCTGGGAGAGCTGGGAATGTTCCCCTGGAGAAGGGAAAATTCCAGGGAATGCTCAGAGCTCCTGCAGGGGCTCCAGGAGAGCTGGAATTTGGGACAAGGCCTGCAGGGACAGCACACAGGGAATGGCTCCCACTGGCAAAGGGGAGATTGGGCTGGGATCTTGGCAAGGAATTCCTGGCTGGGAGGGTGGGCAGGGGCTGGGCTGGAATTCCCAGAGCAGCTGTGGCTGCCCCTGGATCCCTGGCAGTGTCCCAGGCCAGGTTGGATCCACCTGGGACAGGGGAAGGTGTCCCTGCCATGGATGGGTGGCACTGGGTGGGATTTAAGGTCCCTTCCCACCCAAACCATTCCAGGGTTCCATGAATCCAATCCAGGGTTCCATCAATGATTTAATTCAGTGTTTAAACCCAGCATTCCCTGCCTGTGGACACTGGGGGATATTCCCTATTTATCTCCAGACCCTGGGATGTTCTGAGCTGGAAGGGACCTCAGGGATCAATTCCTGCTCTCAACTGACTCAGCCTGGGACTGAACCCACCAAGCCCATCTCAGGCTCTAAAACTGCCCTAAATTACCTCTAATATCATTTATTTGTAATTCTCTGTCCCTAAATCCTTCTGGAGCAGTCACAGCCACCTGCACTCCCAACCCCATGGAGCAGCCTGGGCTCCCTGTGGGAAAATTCATTTGTTTTTTTGGGGTTTGCTGCTGTTTGCAGAGGATTTGGGACTCCCTGGAGATGGAGGCTGTGGCCATTCCCAGCTTGTGCTGAGGACAAGCTCCCTTTGGATTTGTGCTAGGAATTTTCAGCAGGGGCTTTTAGTGAAGATTTCCAGTGGCCAGGTCATCCCAAGGCATCTCCAGCATCCTTCGAACTCCTTTTCCTCCCAAATTCCTCCTAAAATGAAGATTTTAGTGAAGATTTCCAGTGGCCAGGCTGTCTGGGCTAATAACAGCAAGGATAAATTGGAGTTAAAATCCTCTTGGATGCTCTTGGTGCTTGTGGGACCTTCAAACCAATGAGGAAATCCTTTTTTCTTGGATACTTGGCCCAACTGGATGAAATCCCAGCATTTCCTGCCACAGGCTGTGTTTAAAGACACTCAGACCTGGCTTTTAATTATTCCAATTTAATTTTGGCCCTGGTTTGTGGCCAGCCCAGGCTATTAATTGCTCAGAATTAAGAGGTGGTTTGTGGGAAGCAGAAATAAACGTGGATGTGGCTGGCAGGGATTCTCCTCATGGACGTGTCCTGCTGAGGGGTGGAAGTGGGATCTTTGTCTGCTGGCAGGGATGCCAGGGAAAAGCAGGAATTGCTTTGGATCCCCGTGGAGCAGCAGGTGAGGGATGGATAATCCGGGCTGGCAGTGCCAGGGGAGCTCTCCAAAGGGCATTGCAGCAAATTCCAGGGGAGGGAAGGGATTCCTTGCCCTGCCTCATCCCAAATCCCCCCTGGCTCACCCCAAACTCACCCTGGTCCATCCCAAATCCCCCTGGTCCACCCCAAACTCCCCCTGGCTCACCCCAAACTCACCCTGGTCCATCCCAAATCCCCCCTGGCTCACCCCAAATCCCCCCCCGCCCCCCCCCAACCCCCCCCCGGCCCTCCCCAAACCCCCCCCCCCAATGCAGATATTTGCAGTATAAAATGCAGATATTTGCAGTATAAAATGCAGATATTTGCAGTATAAAATGCAGATATTTGCAGTATAAAATGCAGATATTTGCAGTATAAAATGCAGATATTTGCAGTATAAAATACAGGCACCAGCCCAGGGGCGGGCAGCGTACCCGTGACAGAGCTGCAGAGCACAACTCTGCGGGTCTGAGAGAAAATATTTCAGATAATAGATAATAAACAACCTTGTGAGCCAGAGCCAAAGAATCCTGACTTTCTTTGACCAGGCTGGGTCATCCCGACAGCAGGAAACCCAAGAGCTCTTTGCCCAGGGTTCTCCTGGGAAGCTGAGAAGGCTCAGACAGAAATGAAAATTAAAATTATCTCGTTGTTTCTCCTGGGTTTTGATCCTTGGAGGTTGTTCAGCAGCTGGTCGTTGTTTGATTGGTGTCATGTGAATTGTTTTAAGTTAATGATCAGTCATGGTCCTGTTGTGTGGGACTCTGAGGGGTCAGTCACGAGGTTTTATTACTCATTCTTGTGAGATTTCTGATGTATCCTTTCTCTATTCTTTAGTATAGTTTTAGTATAATAATATATATAATATATAATATATAATATATAATATATATTATATAATATATAATATATAACATATATATTTTATATATTATATAATATATATTATATAACATATATATTTTATATATTATTATATAATATATATTATATAATATATATTACATAATATATATTATATAATACTATATATTATATAATAATATATAATATATATTATTATATAGTATTATATATAATATATTGTTATATAATATATAATTAATATATTATATAATATATAATATAGTATATTAATAAAATAATAAATAATTAATTTAAAATTAAATTTATATATGAATTATGGGATCCCCTCCACCTGGGATTGGGGTGTGGGGGATGGATTAAATTAATATATAATATAACATATATTATTATATAGTATTATTATACTATAATAATTATATATACTGTAATTATTATACAATATATCATATAGAACATATAATATATTATATATTAATATATTATATATAAAGAAAAACCCCCAAAATACGGTGTCCAGGATTCCTGGAGAGTTGTCACTCCCAGCTGCCGTCCCCAGGCGGATCCCGAGCACAGGAAGCTCAGGATGCTGTGTCCAGCTGATAGTGCACAAGGAATTTTAAAAAGCCAACATCTCCTGCCTCAGGCCTGCAGCCAATTCCCTTCAAAGCCCTCGGGGTCCCCACAGGGAAAATTACGGAGGAAAAAAAAAGCCCACAACAACAACACGTGGAAAACAAAGGAATTCTGCACGGAATTTGTGTCTTCCAGCCTGAGCCCAGCTCCTGGAGCTGCTCCCCAGCCCTGGAATTCTCTGGAGCTGCTCCTTATCTGCTCCTTATCAGCAGATCCAGGCGTTTCCAGGAGCTCCCCGAACACAGGGAGCAGCCAGCAATTCCCAAATTCCCAGAGCAGGAGCATCATCCTGAGCCCATCCAGGAACTGCTGCTCTGGCCCAAAAGGGGCACGGCTCACTCCAGGGATTGAAACTGCTCTGGAATTCTGCTTTCAGCCAGGGAAGGTGGGAGCTGAGGGGGGCTGAGAGCTGGGATCTGAATTCCCTGGGATATCCCCAAAGCCAAGGGAAGGGAATTTTGCTACAACCACATTATCAGGAAATGATCCCTCTTATCCCGAGGATTTCCCCCAAAATCAGCTCCCACAGCCACAGCCAGGAGCCAGCACCGAGGGAATCCCACAAGGGAATCCATTCCCCAAATCCCATCCCACGTGGAGGGAATCCCACCACCTGTGAATCCATCCCCCAAGCCCCATCCCACAAACCTCTGGATCCATTCCCCCAAACCCCATGTGGAAGGAAACCCTCAAACCTAAGGAATTCATTCCTCCAAGGCCCATCCCACATGGAGGGAATCCCACAAACCTGTGGGATTCATCCCCCAAACCCCAATCCCACATGGAGGGGATCCCATTCCCTGAGATCCATCCCCAAACCCTAATCCCACATAGATGGGATCCCATTCCCTGTGATCCATCCCCAAACCCCAATCCCACATGGAGGGGATCCCATTCCCTGTGATCCATCCCCAAACCCCAATCCCACATGGATGGGATCCCATTCCCTGTGATCCATCCCCAAACCCCAATCCCACACAGATGGGATCCCATTCCCTGTGATCCATCCCCACACCCCAATCCCACACGGATGGGATCCCATTCCCTGTGATCCATCCCCACACCCCAATCCCACATGGATGGGATCCCATTCCCTGTGATCCATGCCCAAACCCCAATCCCACACGGATGGGATCCCATTCCCTGTGATCCATCCCCAAACCCCAATCCCACAGGGATGGGATCCCATTCCCTGTGATCCATCCCCACACCCAATCCCACACGGAGGGGGACCCATT